>NW_024070201.1:64556299-64588760 GCF_014754425.2 Oryx dammah
GTTGGTGGTGATGGTGATGGTGGTGATGGTGGTGGTGGTGATGGTGGTGATGGTGGTGGTGGTGATGGTGGTGTTGGTGATGGTGATGGTGGTGATGGTGGTGTTGGTGATGGTGGTGATGGTGATCATGGTGACATTGGTGATGGGGGTGATGGTGGTGGTGACACTTGCCAAGCTTTGTGGTATGCCAGGCACTGTTCTATAAACTCACCATTCAAAGATTAACTAATTTACCCTTGCAGTAATTCTGTGGAGTGGGTAGCTTTATTATCCCTAAATTCGAGTTGAGGAAACAGGTTCAAGGGATTAACTTGTAAGTTAACTTGTAAAAGATATTGCTAACCACAGGGTTCAGACCCAGGTCTTAATGAAACTGCACTCTTAATGAAACTCTTCTCCTCTCTATCCTAAGCCCATGCACAGCTTCCTCAGTAACCTCTGAGGTTCCGTTTTCATGTGTCTAAAAAACAGAGATATCACTATCACCTAACAGTTTTGTTTTAGGCTTAACTGAGGAAACACATGGACATTATTGACAGTGGCACCTGGCACTTAATAAGTGCTCAGTTAACTTTACTTGGGAAAGAAAAGTCAGGCTCCTTCCTAGGAGCAGTTGGTTTTTTATTCATTATTATTAATGGCTCCAATACATAATTACTTTCCTGTTTCCTGGGAAGAAACTGTAGAAAAGGATGGAAAAAGAGGAAGGGAGGCTGCTGACTTCTGTGCCTCTGTGCCCAGGAGAAACATGCATCCAAGGTTTTGGGAACCAGGTTTGCCATCTCTTCTGTATGGAGGGGACCACAAAGCACAGGCTCTTTAATCCTGTCTTTCTTCTGCTTTTCTCTTCTTTCTTGTACTTTACAAGCTAAAGTGGAAAACTTAGTGAGGAAGATTATAGAGTTGAGTGATCCCGCTGTGGTTTTAGATGTGTGCATCCCTAATGCCTTGACGCTTTCCATTTGGGAACAAGATGGTACCCTGTCTCCTGAGAGAGTGGTCCCGACAGGGAGGAATCATTGTCTGAGCTCTTCTATCCTCCTCTCCTAGCACCTCACACCATGTCTGACACACAGTAGGTTTTCAGGAAATGCTTGTGACTTGGTGGAATTAACTCCTGGGGTCCCGACGCTCTGTCAGTCCCCTGTTCCTGTTTTGGTGGAGAAGCTACTGCCAAGTTCCCCTTGAGATGACGCCTCAAGGCCGAGAGGCAGAAAATCCCTTTCTCTCACTTCAGCTAAGGCCAGGGTAGAGTTTTTCAGAAGTGCACATTCCTTGTAAACCAAGTGCAGGCAGAGCAAACACAGTATACAAATCGATGGCGGACCCCACACCGACTCAGCGGCTGGCTGCTCTCAGCTTGGCCGGCAAGCTCTGACCTCACCTTACCCCGCGCTCTGTGTTAAGATCTCGAGTTACCCGCCCTGGGGTGGGTTTGCACTGGCAGATCCTCAGGCCTTATGGGATTCTGTTCCCTGAGGTCAGTCTGCTTCCTGATGTGGGAACACATTCCCACAATTCCTTCTCGGCCTCGAGCCATCTGCTGGTAACCTTGCTGGTGGTTATCGTTAATTAGAAACCATCGTTTTTAGGGTTTTTGAGTAGGACATGTTCACCATGTACTCCCAGATTTTAAATATCTAAGGAATCTCCCTTCCTTGTACTCCAGAAACCCAGTTCCTACGCCCCTGCCAAAGATCACTTTTATTATAGTCGTTTATTGGCTATTCTTCCAGAGTTCCTTTATACATACCGAAGGAATACTTACGGAAAAGCAGCTGGGGATACTTACTTGACACTTTATATGAGGCCCACAAACTGGGGTCTGATGAGGTGATTTGGTGTCTATAGCACTTCCTCTGCCAACTCCAAGGAATAAAGTTTGCGAAAGCGCTTTGTTGCCCGACTTAATTTCTAGTAACAGCTTCACCTTTTTTTAAAAAAAATTAACATATTTATTTTAACTGGAGGCTAATTACTTTACAATACTGTGGTGGTTTTTGCCATACATCGACATGAATCAGCCACGGGTATACGTATGTCCCGCATCCTGAACCCCGCCTCCCACCTCCCTCCCCTTCAACCTTCTGTAGCCTCCTGTGTCCATGGGGATTCTCCAGGCAAGAATACTGGAGTGGGTTGCCATGCCCACCTCCAAGGGATCTCAACCCAGGGATTGAACCCATGTCTCCGAGACTCCTGCACTGCAGGCAGATTCTTTACCACTGAGCCACCTGGGAAGCCCCAGCAAAGTGTATTGTAGCCCGACAATTTCCAGTAACAGCTTCAACCTTCTGTAGCCTTCTTTTGGGAGAGATAGAGGGGAGAAGACATTTACAGTGCATTTACAGATAATTTTGAAAATGCATGTGTGTTTTGCCTGTTTAAAAATTAAGGTACTCTGTGTGTGTGTGTGTATGTGTGTGTGTGTGTGTGTGTGTGTGTAAGCGCGCGCGCGCGAGCGCGTACAATAAGTCGCTTCATTTGTGTCCGGGTGTGTGACCCCATGGGCTGTAGCCCGCCAGGCTCCTCTGTTCATGGGATTCTCCAGGCAAGAATTCTGGAGTGGGTTGCCGTCCCCTCCTCCAGGGGATCTTCCCAACTCAGTGATCAAACCTGCGTCTCTTACGTCTCCTGCACTGGCAGGCAGGTTCTTTACCACTAGTACCACCTGGGAAGCCCCAAGGTACCGTGTATTTTAGTTCAAAGGGCCACTTGGACACCAAATCATAAGTTACGACAGAACAGCAAGTGAGAGCAGATTTGACAAATGAATTTGTTGATATTGTGTAAATAAAAAACAATATATATATATCTCTTCTCTCTTCACATATTGTACATACTGTTCTGCAAACAGTATGTATAATTTTTTAAGTTTTTTACTTAAAAAAAACTTAATGTAACATAGGCATCTTCATATCATCACTAAGAGCACTTCTTTATTTCCTTTTGGTTTTTTTTTTATGGTTACTTAGAACTTTATTGTATGAGTGAACCAAATTTTTATGAGCACTTTATTGGTGCAGTTTATGTTAATCCCTATATTTCATTGCAGCAAAAACCTTCTACATATATGCATTGACCTTGTCTAACCAGTAACATGTGGAGACAGAAATAAGACAGGATTTTGTAAGGGACAGATAGCTTGCTGATTTACCCACCCAGGCCAGTCGAATGTTGATTTAAATGATCAGGTAAGGTCCATTCTGTTCTGGTAACTGTAATAAAAATACCTCGTGGAGAGGGTTTTGAACTTGGGATTTGATAAAAGGACAATTGCATGGTTCTCTTACAAGACCTGGTTATAGTCCCTTACGTCTAATGTATGTAAAGCAGATTTCCACACCTGTGTCTGCTCCCGCTTTAGTAAAGAACTGAGGACCACCCTCATCAGTGTGGTGGGAGCACCTGTTTATATTCTGCTTCTTTATTCATATCCATCGGCATCTTGCTGCCCTGGCATGGCTGCTGCTAGCTTCTGAGTCCTTTTTGCTATACCTTTGTCTTGGCAGTTGCAACAAGTTCACACTTTAGTCTCTGTACCTTTATGAGCTGGTTTCGATCTCGAGCTTTGTCTTGTAAGGCTCTGTGGAACTCTGACGTTGGCCATGGCTTGATGGAGCCCCGGCTGAAACCTTAGGGTGCTGTGCCATTCCTGTCACTGTCAGGGGAGGAGACATCTTGAAGTCCTCAGTTGGGTAGCATCACGATGCTCCCGGGGTGCCACTGTGAAAATCCCTGGGCAATAATCACCTGCTTAATCACGTCCAGTCCCAGTCAACAGTGATTACGCCCCTGCCATGCTCCAGGAGGTTTCCATAGCTCTTGACTTTGAAGGCCCACTCTTACCGCTGAACTCTCTTTTTCGATTTTACCTGAAGCGTCTTCATGAGCACAGCATTCTCCCAGTGTGGTTTCCTTAAGACACCAATTCCATAGCACGCAATTTAGTCTCAGAACCATGCTGACCCCTCCACATTGTGGGCCCTGAAGATACACTTGAGCAGCTCGGTTAGTAGTAACTGACTATGGGGACTTGTTTCCCCCACTTTTTGTTGAAGCTTGGCTCTTTCACCTGTGGTTTTGAGACTTCCCAGTGGCTGTGAGGACCTTGTTGGGAGCTAGCAGCCGGAAGCAGCTTCCCTGCCTCTTCCTGTCCCAGGGCCTCCCTCTGGGACCACCCACTTGATTTCTATGTCCGATCTGAGATAACCCTCTAGCCTCGAAGACCAGCTGGGACCCACCTGCAAGATCTTGGCCTGGTGACCGAGGAAGACTTCCCTGGCTTGGTCAAACCTGCCCACATCGGTGAACCTTAGGTTCTCTGGGTGGAGTGGCCTTCTGATCTCTTGGATCAGAAAATGCAGTTCTCTTGGATCTCAAAATGCAGGGTCCACCACAGACACATCTTCAGTCCTAGGAAAAAGAAGGTATTTTCCTTGCTCAGTGTGGGTTTTCAGCATTCCAGGGTTCTTCCTGGTACAAAAGTTTAGGTCATGCATGTTTCTTCTTCTTGTGACCCAATCTTGTTGTGTCTATCTTCTGCACCTTGTGACATCTTGCTGTCACAACTTCCTGTTTATCCGATACGTGGGAATGCATTGTTTTGAGGAGTTAAAACCCAGTCAGTGTGGTCAGAAGTTTGAATGTTTGCTCCTTAGTAACCGTGGCTGATGGGATGCGTAAATAAAGTCATTGGACATTCTGAAGGCTTTTTTCTCTAGGGAACTCACTGGATTCTTGGCTTCAGCTTCCTCACCTTGTTTGGGCTAAATTAAAGAAAGAGCAGTAGCGATGGTCGCATGATTTGTCTGGGGGAGAAGGAGGTCTGGTGCCAATACCCCCATTTTTCATTTTCTTTTTTTTGTAGCTCTTAAGGCTCTTTGAACTTATCTTGGGAGTGTATTGATTCACCTGCTAGCTCTTCATAACCCTCTCTGCAAAGATGTAAGCTCCTTGAGAACAGAAGCCTCGCCTATTCTTGCTCTGTTCTTATTCTCTTCTCGCCTGGTGCTAGAACAATGTCTGGCACATAAAGGGCAGCTGAATGAATGTTGGTGCTAGATAAATAAAATAGACCCGTTCTCCTCTGAAGGACTTTTCAGCTGCTCGGGGATGGGCAGTGAGACCACCGAAACCATGGTACCTGAATATATTCTTGCATGAATTTTCGAGGCAAGACAGGGTAGAGTTATGAAAAAATGTTGAATTTGCAGAAGAAGTTTGAATGTTAACTATGCCACTGACTTATTTGGGAGACCTCTCTGTGCCTCAATTTCTTTATCTATACATGAGGGATAATAATTGCTCCCCCCACACACATACTTTCCAATACTTGGATGAAGAATGTATGCAAAATGCATTTTAAGCCAAGTCTGCAAACATGGGGGAATTAATTACACAGTTGTGATATTCCTCTTCCTTATCTTTTGCTGCACTTGAAGCAAGGTGCCCTGGCCTGCCTCCACTATTAGAAATAGGATCCCCTGTGGCTGCCCTCTGGAGATGGTTTACCCATAAAGTGAATGAAGGAGCAGAAGTCCCTCTAGGATTCCCATCCCGCCCTCTCCCCGCCCGCCCCCCCCCGCCCCATTCTCTAATAACCTTGGTTGGGGCAGGGCATTCCTAGGGCCTAGGAAAGCACACTCCCTTCCCAGGCCTGGTCTCAGTGCCTGTTTCGCTGGCAAGCATGCCAATTCATTGTGCATCCGTGAACTGGGCTCCAGGAGCTGTGGCATCAAGGACTGCTTGACGGTGTTTCTCTCTCTCCAGGCGACTGCTGAAGAGTGAACTTGGATCATTCATTACAGACTATTTCCAGGTAAGTTCTGTGCATCTGAGCATGGGTTGTATTTTGCACGTGGGTACATGGACTGATACAGTACACAGGACACGCCTTCACAATCCAAAATTACGTATCCCAAGTTCCTCCTGTGTGCTGAGCACTGCGGTGCAGTGACTGTGGAGGCATACAGGACAGGTGTCCTTGCTCTTTTGGAGATTATAGTCTCAGGCAGCAGTTCTCAGGCTTTTTGGTCTCAGGAACCCCTTTATGTTCTTAAAAACGATCATTTATTTGGATTAACTGTATCTTCACCATGATAGAAATTAGACATGAGAAACTTTACTGTATGCCTTAATTCATTCAAATAATAAACCTACTGCATGTTAGCATTAATGACATTTTTATGAACAATAACTTTTTCAGACTAAATGTAGAAGTGTGGCATTGTGTTATATGCCTGCAAATTTGCCTGCAGACTGGATCCTCAAATCGGCTTCATCATCAGTCTATTGTGATAAAACACATCTGGAAAATATTGCACAGTCTCCGGAAAATTCCACAGTACACTCACGGAGGATGCAAGGCAAATAACAGCTTAGTGTTGTTAAGAAAATCGTTTTGACCATGTGGAAGAGGTCTGGGTGATCCCCCAGGGGACCCTGAGCCACACTTGGAGAACGGCTTCTCTACTGCCATTCCCTCCCACCCAGTGAATGGTACCTAATTGAGTGCAATGATATGTCCCTTTAGTCAAGTTCTTTCTTGTCATTAAGCCTGTCAGTCTGTTCTGTTAAAGGTAGAATTGAATCAGACAAGCTAACATCCCTCCTGCCTAGACACGGTTGTCATGCAGCTAGTGAACTCAAGACTCCAATTTCAGTCACAGATGGTTTCTAACCCACTGGCACGAGCTGGCTTCCTGACTCCAGCCAAAGGCACGTGGTGGGAGGGCGTGGGGAGGTGTCATGTAACTGAGTGGGTGACTTCCACGAAGTCAGAGCTGAGTGTCTGGGGCAAGCTACTTCCCCTCTCTATGCCTCAGTTTCCCCATCTGTAAAATGGAATTTTAAAAAATGACCTACCTTACAGGTCCCTGTTCGGTCCACATGAAATAATGCATGCAAAGCACACAGCACATAGTGTGAGGGGCCGGGGTGGGGGGCAGCAGAGAGGAATGCTTAGAGCCAGACTGCCTGGGCTCAGCGCCCAGCACGGCCACTTTCTAGCTGTGTGACCTTGGGAAGCCACTTTACCTCTCTTATTTTAGTGTCTTGTTCTGTAAAAACAGGGGTCATAGAATGTAACCTTGTAGGGCTGTTGTGAGGACTAAGGTTATTATTTGTTAAGTGTTCGAATAGTGATTAGTACAGAGTAAAACAGAATAATGTGTTCATTAAATATCTATATAATGTTGACCCTTGAACAACATGGGTTTGAATCACAAAGGTCCACTGGTACACGTTTGGTTGATTTTTTAATAGTAAATACTACTGTATTTACTGTAGGATCCATGGTTGGTTCAATCTGTGAATATCAAAGATCTTGGGAAGCAGAAGACTGACTATAAATTATATGCAGATTTTCAAGTACGTGGAGGGTTGGCTCCCCAAAGCCCCCCATGTTGTTCAAGAATCAGCTGTATACATATTCTTTATTCTAAAGTGTAATCCATCCATTTTAATGGGAAAGTGACATAAAAATCCATAACAAATTGGTTTCAGGTTGGTGATGTTATTCAGTGTCCCAGGTGAGCACACTTTTAAGACAGTATAAAGAGTCTGTAGGTTTTAAAAACAACACAAGCATCCTTTCATTTTCTTTGCATAGATCAGGAAGCTTAAACTTTTATGTGCACTTTGAAAGAATGACAAATGTCAGTTGTTACACACACCCACACACACACACCAGAAAATGGCCACTTGGCCATTCTAAGTCTGGACAAAGCAAGACCCAACAGAAGCCCGGAATTCAGTCAGGTCAAAAGTCTCAGTAGCTTGAAAGACAACCCCTGTCCAGGGAGAGAGACAAACAAAGATTAAAGAAGAGATAATTAGTCACAAATGTGAATCATTTCAGTTGCCCTTGACTCAGAGGTCAGTCTTGTCCACACTCTCTTCTCTGGCTGTCTCTAGTGACTGAGTTTTACATCCCACTACAGAAGTGGTTTTTCAGTCCCTTCTGGAGAAACCTGCAGGCCCAGCTGCCTTCCTCATTGACATTTAAAATAGACAAGGTTCCCTGTGTGGTTTCAACCAGGTTTGAAGTGTCAGTCATTGCTTGGCTTTGGGGGCTCCCCCTTGGATAAGTGGGGGAGGGCTTTTGGGTGGGGATTTGTTTATCTGGGAAGCCCTGAGGTTTCGAGGGCAGTTAGTACTGCTTACAAAGTGTGCCAGACACTTAACAGCTGGTAACCACATGTCATGTTTTATCTAGAGCTTAATCAGAGAGACTGCTTGGTGACTGTTGAGTCTCCTTCTGGGAGTTTTTCATGATTTCAAATCTGGGTTTTTCCTTAGTTTAAGGTGCTAGATTGGAACAAAGGCTATCCTAGACACTGTTTGTTAAAATGTTGGTTTAGATCTCATGCGGGCACAGAGCCATTTTTAAAAATGTGTTTGGTTCTCTAGTCCCTAGAAATTACCTAGCACATAGTAGATGCCCAGTAAACTTTCTTGGGCTAGAGGAAGGGGTTGTCCACTGTGGATACATGAGAGATTTGAGGAGGTGTATGCCATGGTATGGAGCAACCTTTTTGGCTTCGTGGTGTTTCCTTATTTTCCTTTGGCACTTCTGATCCTGCCAGGGAAAGTCTTGGTTTGCGGCCTTGTGTCTGTTATATTCCTGCAAGACTTGATGATCTTTGTTGTTTAAGGAAGAGAGAGCAGGTTTCACACTTAGTGTCTTCAGCCAGAAGCACTTAATTAGAGTTATGTAACATCGTTTAGTTTGCATTGAGTAGATCCTTGAGTTACTTTCTGTTTATGGTAAATGGGGTTGCTATGGTTTCTTTTTTAAACATATTTATATTTTGAAAAAGTGGACTGAGGGGAACTTCCCTCAGTTCCCTGGTGGTCCAGGGGTTAAGACTTCGCTTTCTAATGCAGGGGGTATGGGCTTCTGGTCAGGGAGCTAAGATCTTCCTTGCCTTGGGGCCAAAAAACCAAAGCATAAAACAGAAGCAATATTGTAACAAATTCAATAAAGACTTTTAAAATGGTCCACATTAAAAAATATATATATTTAAAAATAAAGAACAAGAAAATGGATTGATTGAAGAAAAATAGTATAGAGGAATAACAGTGTAACGCTTGGCCCTGGTTGTGGCCAAGTGGTGACGGTGGTTCAAGAGAGACTCAGGTTTGGAAAGTCCTTCGCCAGGCACCCTTGGTAATGGGCTGGTTTCAAAGCCACGCCGAGAATAGTTCTTCAGATGAAGAGGGAAATCCAGGAGGGAAGGTGTATAGAGGCAACCTCAGCCTTCACACTCAAGTTATCAGCTGTAGTTTTAAGAGGGACAGTCAGGATGGGCTCCAGAAAAAGCATTCCTCCAGAAAGAAGGAGGGGGCAAGGTCTGGGGACAAGTGAGGAATGAAATCCGGGGGTGGACTGTTGCAACCCCCATGCCGGGGTCATGGCTGTTGGGTAAGGTGACGAGTGGGCTCCTCTGTGTGGAGGATCAGATGACCACCCTCCCAGACATCTGTACTCAGCAGTGAGGTCTGCCTCCTGGTACCTAAAACCCCCATTCCAGAGATCACTGTTTGTAAAATCCATCACTGGGGCTCCAGTTCGCTTTTGAAAGTGAACATTCTCATTTTGCAGCTTTAAAAAAAGATGGTCTTCAGGGAAGAATAATGAAAATGACCTGAGGTGAGGGAAGGGGGAAAGCAGGTGGGAAAATGGTGCTTATCTTCTGCCTGCACACAGAGAAGACAGCCCATTTGATTGGCAAAAGCACAGATAGATTTCCAGAAGACACAGGCCAGAAAAAATCTTTGACATTTGCAGTATTGATTTTCTTTTTTCTTTGGTCTGTTTTGAATTGCACCCAGAAGGAAAATTGGGGTTTCAGACAGGAACTCTATCCTAGAGACAGCCCTGGGCGGGGGGGTGGGGTGGGTGGGTAATTGGTTTCTTTTAACTCTGGAAATGGATGATAGGAAATGCTCTGCATTTTTCTCTTAACTGATTAGGTACCTTGGTGGTTCGGGATGTGGGGATGGGAAGAGTGGCAGATTGCACTTTCTGTGGTTCTGCCTCTGTTGGCTGTGTTGTGTTTGTCGGAAGCTTTTCCTCAAGCCCAGAAAGTTAAATTATTTTTGGTGGAACCAGAGTTTTGCTTGATACAGAAACTCAGTGTGGAGTCAGTGACTTTCAACAAGATTTGTTAATCACTCAGTCGTGTCTGACTCTTTTGTGACCCTACAGACTGTAGCCCACCAGGCTCCTCTGTCCATGGGATTTTTCCTGGCAAGAATAATGGAGTGGGTTGCCATTTCCGTCTCCAGGCGATCTTCCCAACCCAGGGACTGAACCCACGTCTCTTGCATCTGCTGCATTGGCAGGCAGAGTCTCTTCCACTGAGCTACCTGGGAAGCCCTTGAACAAGACACTACGTAGCAAAAGGGGAAATTTGGCAACCACACTTGTCAATAGGTCACAGATGGCCTAGTAGTGTGTGATACGAATGTTTCCATCTTCTTCTCATATCTGTGAGTCCCAGGAGGCCAGTTTCCCATTAACTCACCATTGTCAGAGAGGTTCATCAAGGGCATGGGGCAGTGGCAGGAAGCTGAAGGAGAGACCCAGAGAAGCGTCCTGGTCACCATGGTGTATGAAATTGAAGAGCAGGGCTGTAGATACATCCATACAGGTAATACAGAACGTTGTGTTAACTGAAGCCCTGAGTGGAAGGTAAAGGCTTAAAAACAGGCCCCAAATAAATACATTGTTTAGGTACAAAGATAGGGCTTGTAAGAATCCAGAAAAATTAGGGTGGAGAAACAATAAAGAGTGGGGGAAATAATTTTTGCAATTTCCAAACCCAAATGGAATAGGGTACAAAAGTTTAAACTCTTTAATCCACTTGGGAAGGCTAGAGTGATTCCTGAAATGGGAAAAAAGATAAATTAGGAGGGCTTCTCAGGTGGCGCTGGTGGTAGAGAACTAGCCTGCCATTGCACGAGACATAAGTGACTCGGGTTCGATCCCTGGGTCGGGAAGATCCCCTGGAGGAAGAAATGACTACCCACTCCAGTATTTTTGCCTGGAGAATCCATGGACAGAGAAGCCTGGTGGACAACAGTCCATAGGTTCACAAAAAGGCAGATATGACTGAAGCAACTTAGCATGCAAGCACACAGGTAGTGAGGGACAGTTCCCATATACTGCTTCGAAGGTGAAATTGGAGCCAGGATCCAGAGGGGCTTTAAACAAGAGGAGCTGAACTCCAGGATGAAGATGGGAGAGATGGGGAGAGGATGATGTCTTTAGGTGAGAAGGTCATTAGAGGTTGCATTTTGAATTTGGCCAGCTCTTGGAAGAGAGGCCTTACTTACGTACAGAGTCTATGAACACTGGGGTGGCCTAACACCTCCCTTGGCTGCTGAGAAGGGAGAGAAAAAGTTGGCATAGTCTGGGGGCTTCCAGGAGGACCCCTAGCTCTTTCAGGCTGCCTTCTGTGGGGTTGCCCACCACCCAGCCTCTTTGCTGTGCTTAATCTCCTCAGCAATTACTTGAATTTTGTGCAATTATTTGAATATTTTTATTGGACTTTCCTCCAATTTCATGGAGATAAATGGAAAAATGAGTCTTGAAATGGATAACCATAAATCTTAATATAAGTGAGAGAAAGATGGAAATCTGTGGACATGCTGAAACGGCAACTCTTTAGCCTTTAAATGAGGTTATTACACGTTCAACTGTTAAAGAAGGAACATGTACACACCAAATGCTGCAAATATATCACTCGAAGATGAGCTCCAAAAATGAGGTGTAATTAGGGATTTTATCATCTAATACTCTATGGGAACAGAACTCCCCCTTATAACACGTCAGTGTCTTATTCCACATGCGTATGTGTTTTTGGAAACCCATTATGGATGAAATTGGGTGACTAGGCTGGGAATGGTAGGAGAAGGGTTTAGGGAGCCAGTGTGAGAAGGGATGGAAGACAGAGCTAGATGCTGGACACATGAGAACACCTAGCACTTCAGTGGCCTGAGAAGTAAAGACTGAGGTGGGAAGGCCGAAGAGTATTGTTAGACTTGGAAAGCAGCAGGGGCCCTTTCTCGGAGGCTGTTCTACAACTAAAGGAAGACAAAAATAACCATCATAGTAGCAAAAGCTAATATTATCCAACATTTATGTGTCAGGCATTGTTCTAAGCTGTTGGTTCTCAAAGTGTGGTCCTGAGACCTGCATTTTCAGCATCACCTGAGAAAGTGTCAGATAAACAAATCCTCAGGCCCCTCCTCAGATGAACTGAATCAGAAACTGTGGGGTTCGGCCCAGCAGTCTGTGTTTTAGCAAGTCCTCGGGGATTCTCGCGTGCGCTCAAGTCTTGAGAACTGATCTGAGAACCATTCCTGCACTAAGTCATGTAGACCTCCGGACAGAGGATGAGAAAATTTTCATTGTTATCGTTTAGCACGTATCGTAGCTGAACGTGGGGAAAGAGAGGTTATCCACTATCATTCAGCTTATAAAAGTGTGCATGCATGCTAAGCTGCTTGAGTCGTGGCCGACTTTTTGTGACCCTATGGACTGTAGCCCGCCATGCTCCTCTGTCCATGGAATCTTCCAGCAAGAACACTGGAGTGGGTTGCCATGCCCTCCTCCAGGGGATCTTCCCGACCCAGGGATCATACCCTGTGTCTATTATATCTCTTGCATTGGCAGGCTGTTTCTCTACCACTAGCGCCACCTGGGAAGCCCAGTAAAAGGTAGAGCACAGATCAAAACCAGGCCATCTGGCCACGAGAAAAAAATCTTTTGGATTATATAATTTAAGTGTCAAAAATGCCCTGGAGACATCCCCTGAAAAACCCCGGAGAAGAAAATTTTCAATGCTTTTAAATTTTATATTTTCAGTATCTAGCAAAACAGACGTGGAACTGTTTCCCTGCTTCCTCATAAAATAACCTGAAAAAAGCCCCAATTCATCCTTTCAGTGAATTTTACCAACGAAATGATGCTAATGAAGAATTAGCATTTGTATACCAAGTTTTAAATTGTCTTCAGTCTCCCATCTGGGGCTTTCTCTCTGGTCTCATCACTCCTACACATTGGTTTATTAAGAACTCCCTGGGCCTGGGGGTGAGTTTTGTTTATAAGACTTTTTATTGCTTATCTAGGAAGACATCCAGGTTCACAGGAAATGTAGACATCCTTAGAGATGATGGCTGTACTTTCAAAGTCACAAAAGGGGAAAAAAATGGAGGTGGCCCGTGAATCCATCATTGGCTTGACGCCAATGACAGCAACCTCTGTAGACATTGCTGTCTCTGGAAACAAATGCCTGGACTGGAATTATTGGTTAATACTAGTTCTTGGTAGGCAGAGTGACATACTGCCAGATCCTTCTTGGGTAGGAAAGAATGTCTTATCTGGGGATAGAATCCATCTGGGAGCCAGGTGTGTGCCTTGCTGGATATAGAATGTGGTTGGGAAGATCCCCTGGAGGAGGGCATGGCAACCCACTCCAGTATTCTTGCTTGGAGAATCCCATAGACAAAGGAACCTGGCTACAGTCCATGGGGTCTCACAGAGTTGGACACGACTGAAGGAACCTAGCACAATGGAGAGGGAGGCCCCAGGAAAGCCCTTTTGGAGAGGCAGAATTTGAGAAGCTGTGGCAGGATTGGGCAGCAGCAATGACTCAGAAGAATGAAAGTTTTGGTGGAACCTAGTTACACAGCCTGAAATTGCCAAGCTGACCTCCCCACCGTATCTGAACCAGATGGATCTTATCTATTTTCCTTTGTGGGCAAGGGCATTAAAAAACCTTTCCAGCTGATAGGGCAGAAGAGTGTGATGCCTAAAAACACCAGCCTTTCTGCCAGGGAGGTCTGAATCCCAGTTCTTGCCAGAACACTTTGTGGCTGTGTGACTGTAGGCATGTTACCTAGCCTCTCTGAAACTCAGTTTTCTCAGTGATAATCTAGCTGTAATCACAGTACCTACTTCAAAAGATTGTTGCCTGTTACTAGAGGAGATGACATTATATCAAGTGCTTTGTACAAAGTGAGCCATCAAGGAATGAGAGCTGTTCACCTTAGTATTTTTTTTAATCATCATTGCTGAAGTAAAAGAGAGTCATATGCTGGGGGAAAGATTTGAGCTTTGGATTCCAACCAATCTGGATGCAAGTTCTGGTCTTACATTCAGTAGTTGCTTCTCTGAACCTCTAGCTTCCCTGATAGCTCAGTTGGTACAGAATCCGCCTGCAGTGCAGGACACCGTGTTTTTATTCCAGGGTCGGAAAGATCCACTGGAGAAGGGATAGGCTACTCACTGCAGTATTCTTGGGCTTCTCTTGTGGCATAGCTGGTAAAGAATCTGCTTGCAGTGTGGGAGATCTGGGTTCAATCCCTGGGTTGGGAAGATCCCCTGGAGAACGAAAAGGCTACCCACTCCAATATTCTGGCCTGGAGAATTCCATGGACTGTATAGTTCATGGGGTCGCAAAGAGTTAGATACAACAGACTTTCACTTTCACTTCTCTGATCCTCAGTTTCTTCTTCTGTATAAAGGGTATCAGTTTGTGGCAATGGTAGAGTGAGATCACACATTCTGAGGGTACAATACAGAGCCTGACAAAGAGTAAAACCAATGTTATCTCTCCTGTTATCCTTGCTGTTCTTACTGTCATCATCACTGCTAAAGCACCAGAAGCAATGGATGTTTAGCAGCCTTAAGCATTTACAGAGCTCCTACCTTGTGTGGAAATAGCATCATTCACTCCAACTCCTAGCTTGTTGGTTCTTCATCTTCCTGAGTCCTTCAGGCCGGGTCAGGGAGCAGCCCGGCAGTTTTCATAGGCCCACTCTCTCTGTCCTCCCCAACTCCTTCTGCCCACTCTCCAGGATTACCCAGGATGAGCTGAGTCTTTTCAATCCACTGAAGACTGCATATGTTTGGCTACTTTTCCACAGACATCGTTGTTTTGCTTTGCTTTATTTTTTTGTGTTTTTTCCTTGGAGCCTTGTTCTTCTGCTGGCAGCCCATTTTCAACATCTTCATAAACATAGGTCAGCTTTTTTTTTTTTTCCTTCTGGATCCTCTGCCCCTTCATTAAAGGGCTATGTATTCACCGTCCAAGTTCATTTATGGGGTCTGCATTAAGTAACAACTGGCCCATTTCCTTGGTGGCTGCTATTGACTATAACTGGTTTTTTGGCTCAAAGCCTTTGGGTTGGGAGGTGATGGGGTTGGTGCCATTGGGCAGGAAGTGGGGCAAGAGGAAAGTCGGGATCTTCTCCAGCTCTGTTCCCATACAGACATTTTCTCAGCACCTTCTAGAGTCAGGTGTTTATCTGTGGCTGGGAATACTGGCAGGTGAGGCCAGGGGGAACAGACGCTTAGAAAGATAAGACAGCTGTCTGAATCCAGGCTGTTTTTCTCTTTTTTTTTTTCTTTAAGTCTCAGCCATTTTAAGCTACACAGATGTCCAGTCGGCGTGTCCTTGGGTGAAGTGATCAGCAGACAGGGTGGGCTTCATCATTAGCAGGTGCAGAATGCAAATGTGGTTGCTACTGGGGCGTGGAAGGCAATTCCCTTCCCATGGACCTGCAGCTGCAACCCACCATGGACAGGGGACCCCCAAGAGTTATAACCTTCACGGTCTCGGTACATAGATCAAGGGTGGTCAAAAGGCCCCCACTGAGTCACCAGCACTCCAGCCAGAGCTCTGCCAGCCCAGGGCAGGGAGGTCTGCCGCCTGGCTTTCTGCAAGATGCTGTAAGGCACCAGGGCCTGGGCCCCCACCGACGCGACCCTGTCGTCGCCTTAGGAGTAGGATGACAGCAGTGGTGGGGCAGGGCAGGGGAGATTGGCAGGGCAAGGAACAGCAGGGGGTGGGGAGCAGGGGCCTAAAAACCCCTCCTGGGGTGGCTGTAGGAGACAAGACCACAAGTGAGCTGAAGTCAAGCCCCTGGGGTGAGTTCCATTGCCCCATCAGCCTTCTCTTTTAAAAAAAAACCCACAGATTCAGAAATAAAAATATTACGAAGTGAGGAAGGCAACTGCAGAGCATAAGTCCTTTCAAAGCACTGGGACTTTAGGATTGCAGGGCCCTTTGGATCAAAGGCGGGGCCTGGTTGATTACAGTTCCCAGGAGAGCAAGTGATTGGCTCAGTTTGAGACTCAAGTGGGTCGGAGGGTGGGCACCCAGCCAGTCAGCATAGCCAGAGATGCAGGCTGGGTTCAAAGGGCTCAAGCATGCAAGAGGGGGCCCAGTGCCACTAAGTAGGTGTTGGCGACTCTCCAGAGAGGTAGGGCTGAGGGCCAGGTTAGCCCAAAAGATCCGAATTCACTTAGCACGTGCCAAAGAAAAGATGGAGATTGTACTTCTAGCTGCAGTTTATTCAACTGTAAAATAAGAGCAAAATCTACAAAGCCTAGGAGTAAAAATGCTTTCTTTAAGATGCTTTTGAAAGGTGTTTTAGCTTTCTGGAAAATGGGTCCAACCTAAAAAATTATTGAAACTGTGTATGACCATTTGATTTGGACCACAGGGCTGGGGAGAGGTGAGAATGACTAGATGATTCTGAAGGCCCCTTTTCACCTCAGGTTTTTGTTACTCTTATTTTAATCTAAGCTACAGAATTTCTATGGTATTTCATGAGGTTAAATTTCATGAGAAATTTAACAAGAATGTTTTCTTTTCCATTTCTTCCATAATGCACTAATGACTTCCTTAGTTTAAAAAAAATTTCCCCAAAGTAGAGCAGGAAGGAGAGCCTATGCCATTTTTAAACGTTTGTCTAGTAGGATGCAAAGTAGTTTTCATCAAAGGAAGAAAATGCCGTTTGTAAAATAAGAGCAAAATGTACAAATGCCTAAGGGTATTAGAATTTTGGCTTCCCAGATGGCTCAGTGGTAAAGAATCCACCTGCCCATGCAGGAGCCCAGGAGACTTGGGTTCAATCCCTGGGTTGGGAGGATTCCCTGGAGTAGGAAATGGCAACTCATTCCAGTATTTATGCTTGGAAAAGTCTATGGATAGAGAAGCCTGGTGGGCTACAGTCACAGTGAATAGGACACGACTGAGCACACAGCCTATTGTGTATTAGAATTTTAGGGACTTACATCACTTTCTCTCTTCTTAAAAACATTCTATCTCTTACCTTGATTTCTTAAAAGCAAAAATGGTTTGTAACATCCAAACAGGCAATATGTACTCAGTGAATATTTATTAGCTTCTACCATGTTTTAAGCATTGTTCTCCAAGCCAGGTAACCTAAATTACATGGTCCTCACCCCTAAGAACCTAAAATCCTGACACATGGAATGTATTGACTATTACTGACTCATGATATAACCTGGACTAGGCTTTTATTTCTCTCAGTGCCTTGGACGCTCCCACCTTTAAAATTAAATAATTACAGTGCAGGAACATAATTATGAAACCTGCATCACAGGGAGGAGTCTCTCATACATTTGGAGGTAAATCTCAGAAACTTGAAGTTAAGGAGGATTTGTGGCTATTTTGGAAGAAGCCTGGGGTATCCGTGTTGGCGATGGAGGCAGTGATGGAGAGCAAGGCATCAGGACTCCTCGCACAGAGCACCTGGGGACCTTCACCGTTCTCTGGGCCAGTGAAAGGGACCAGGGCACAGACTTCAGGCCTGAATTGGGATTTTTGCTCAGAGCCATTTGGTGGCGGTTGGTTACATCTGGAAACACCTGTGCCATCCATTCCTGCCCAGGTACGGTGGCACAAAGTCCTGATTTTGATCATCTCAGTGGTGCTGTGGTGTTTTTCTTGCTTCTGGGATTCGTGTGCTTGGTGGAAGGTAGAGGACACAGAGTTTCACCATCATTACTTGTCTGTTCCATCATTCCTAGGAAAGGAATTGATTGTTTTCCCTTTAACTGAGTTGGTGGACTCCTATGGGATGTCGCTGTAACTTTGAGTTGGGGTTCCATCTTGAAACTAAATGACGGCTAATTACTTTTCAAATTAGGTTATAGCTTGGCAATTTTAGTTGGGTCTATAAAATTCCATATATGTGTCTTAGTCACAGGAATGTGATAGTGCCTTTGATAAACGACTTTGATATGTTTGATGTAGGTCCATTCATTATTGAATCTCTTTACCCGCCTGTCCTTTTGTGAAGATAGTTGGTCCATTCATTATTGAATCTCTTTACCCGCCTGTCCTTTTGTGAAGATAGTTGGGTTAAGAGAGCAACTATTGTCGTTACTGCCCATTCCCACTGATTACTGTGTGTGTGCATGTACGTGTGTGTGTGTGTGTATGTATTTAATCTTTTGGCTGTGCCCACATCATGTGGAATCTTAGTTCCCCAACCAGGGATCGAACTCCCACCCACAGCATTGGCAGCTCAGAGTCTTAACCACTGGACCACCAGGGAAGTCCCTGTGTGTATATTTATAATATTATAAAAACTTTATAATATTGCTGGTGTGATGCTATTTTATAGATGAGGGGCTCAGGACTCAGGAAAGGAAGCCCAAGATCACACAGCCAGAAAGTGGCTGAGCTGGACTTGAACACATGTCTGTCTTTCCTCTCTGCCATGTACACTCTCACCACCATGGTAACAGGGTTTTAGGGTTTTCTAAAGGAGAACACTAAGAAATGTATAGGTTTGGGGTAGGATATATACCACTGTGGATCCCTCACGCCATAAGCATAGGCCTTTGATCATCTAAAGATGTGAGTAAGTGGTGAGGCATCTCTGAGCTTCTGTGACCTTTGGAAAAGGTGCCTGCGTTGTGTGGGACCAGCTGTAGCCTTTTGAGGGAAGAAGGGGATCTGAGTGGGGAGACCTGCTGGAAGGCAGCAAGGCAGAGTAGAAAGAACCTGGCTGGTGGAGCCAGGAAGATTGAGTCTGTCTCTTGTGGGCAAGTCTACCCTGACCATCAGTAAAGTCAGGGGGTAATAGCACCAACTTGATCAGATTATTGGGAGGGTCAGAATTAGATGAGACAAAGAATAAATATCCTGTGATATCTACAAAATGCCCAACAGTTGTTAGTTGCAATTGCAAAGGGACTTCATCTTACTCTGTTTTTCCACAACTTCCTCATGCACACACTCACTGAGGGACACATACTCACTGCTGCCGTCTCTTTCATGCTAGCTTGAGAAACTGTCAGTTTTTATAAAAAGTCTATAATTTCTGCATAATTTCCCATTGCCTCCACACTCCACTTTCTGAGTTTATATGAAGGGCTCAAAGGACATTGGATGTCCACCCTAGTCCTTCCAGACAGTCCAGCCAAGCTTGTGGTCACATCTTCCCTGGTTGGAGGGATGGGAATGCCGTTTGGGTTTGGCTTTCGTCTCCTTCCTTTGTGACGGACTGTCTCGCTGACTTCTCCTGAAGCCTCAGCCTTCCTAGAGGACCGAAGGCTTCTTCAGCCTGGAGGCATGACAGTGTCCAAGTGCCTAGAACTCCATGCCTTCACCCACGTAGAGTGGACAAGGGTTAGTCACGCAGTGAAGTCTTGTGTCCTTTGTTCTCTTTCGGCAGAACCAGCTTCTAGCAAAAGGACTGCTCTTCGTGGAGGAGAAGATCAAGCTGTGTGAAGGCAAGTACAAGGCAGCCCCCGTCTGGTGGGAACTCTGACTCAGCCTTTGATGCGTGGATAGCTGAAATGAGTCTGTCCAAGAGAGGCAGGCTCCAAGCACGTGAGTCACCCCAGCCGCCTCTTCTCCAGCTAGGCGGCAGCGTTTCAGTTTGAGTCAGCCACTCCTGGCGGTGCAAGTCAGACTGTTTAAGAAATGAAGGGGAATTAAGGTGGCCTCTTGGGAGACCCCTGTAAGGGCTGGTTTTCACAAGATGTATGCCAGAGGTCTCCTTTGAAGGGATACATTATACTGTAGATCCTGTTCCCTCTGGTCTGATTTAGGCTATTTCCTATTGACCTTTGTACTGTTTCTTGGGGTTTCCCTGGTGGCTCAGATGGTAAAGAATCTGCCTGCAATGTGGGAGATCTGGGTTCGATCCCAGGGTTGGGAAGATCCCCTGGAAAAGGCTACCCACTCCAGTATTCTGGCCTAGAGAATTCCATGGACAGAGGAGCCTGGCAGGCTACAGTCCATGGGGTCACAAAGAGTCAGACATGACTGAGCAGACTTTCATTGTTTTTTGAGGTCATATCTGTCAGATGGTCCACTCATTTGATGGAGACTGAGCAGGCACCCACTCAGTGGGGTAAGATTTAATAAGCAAAGAAAATTTCCCCAGCCTTAAAAGATTCTAGAGTCTAACTGATAGAAAGGCATTGAATGGAGCTGGGAGCTGGGATGAAGGCAAGAGTTGGCCAATAGACCCCCATGGTGCCACTGATGGTTACTGTCAGCTCCCATGAACCTGGATCCGGGTTGCCCCCTACTTCTTGGGTGACTTTTGGCAAGTTTCTCATCTCTTTGAGTCTTGGTTTTTCAAATAATGTTTTAAATGATAAAATGGAGCTAGGGATTGTAGGAGATATAAGAGTAAAACCAGCACAGTGCTGTCCCTGGCACACAGTAGGTATGCACACTGGTTCCTTCTTTTTTTTCTACTCTAGCCTGGAGACCTCTATCTGTTGATCAAGTTTACTTCTAGATTCAGACATATCAGGCAGTAGACCATCCCTTTTTCTCCTCCCCTTTTCTGGGAAAGACACTTGTGTCCGTGTCTCCTAGAAAGACAAAGTAGGAAAAAAAAAAAATGAGAAATTGACCCTGGAAAGTCCCAGGGCCCGGCACACAGTGAGTGCTCACCAAGACTTTGAAAAACCAGAGGTTTGAAATTTACCTCTGTCTACTCAAGAGTTGACTGAACCCGCAGCCGTGTTTCCCTCGAATGCAGTTGCGTTGAGAGCTTCATGGCCTTTTTGCATTTTGGAGTGGGGCTAGTACCCAGGCGTGAAAGGTGGGTGGCTTCCATGTCTTCAACCACGTTGTTTGTAAGTCATTTGGAGAGTTATATGCTCCTGGAAATGTGAATAACCAGAGTTATGAACAAGATCTTGAGCAAAACAGATTCAAGGGACCTTAAAAGGGAAAGTTGATGGTCTGTCACCCAGGTGACACTCAGCATAGCTACATTCAGAGTGAAAACTGAGGCGCAGAGCTTGATAGGCGAAACAGGAGCATCCTAGTTTCTGTGTTTCTGCTCCAAAGCACGACTGGAGGGCAGTGGCCGGGACGTTCTTGCTGGGTCCCTTCTTGTCCTGCGGGTTGGGTGGCAGGGTCCTTTCTGCACAGTGAAGGCACTCTTACATCTTCAACCAGAACATCTCTACATGTTAATTTTGTATGTTATAACTCCAAGAAAGATTTTATTAGATGAAAGTGTTTTGCTATAAAATCAAGTTTGGAATCTGTCTTATTATTGAATAACCTGTACTTTATCAACCTGACTTATACACGTCCACCCTGACTGATGGCTGCAGAAGGGACAGAGGCAGCACCTAGACATGTGGTTCTCTTTCATAGGCAGAATATACCTTGTTAGTTTCAGTAATCTTTTTGAGAGCTTTAGTGACCTTGTCTTTAAAGAATTTCTCAGACTTCTGTACACCTCTGGTGATCTAAACCTCTGTGGCAATTAGAGGACAGTTTGTAATAAGATAATCATCTAGAAGCTTCCATCCAGACCCCTTTCATCTTTGTAGGGGACTAAGCCCTTGACCTGGGGGCTGTTCTTGGAGGTGGAGTCACCTCCTCCCATTAACTCTTTCCTCCCCAGGCTACTCTGTTTAGCTTGTCTCTCTGATGTTCTTCTCTGAACACTTTCCAAAACCTCCATTCGTCTCTGAAGTTTGCAGCCAACAATTAGACCCAGGTTCCCAGGAGAGGCACCTTCCCACTGCAGGGTTGAATGATGACTGCATGTGCCAATGAGTATTCTGTCTTGGAGGTGAAGGGGAGAAAGCAGGGGGAGCACTGAGCAGCAGGCTTTCTGTCCCATCTTTCTAGTCGGCAGGGCCTCTGCTTGTCTCTGTGATGGAAGGCTTGGGGTAAGGGCCATCAGTAAAGGAGCTGGCATAGCCTTTGCTCCTTTGAGACACTCTCTCCAAGTGATGGGGGTTCTTTTTGGCTTTAGGCACCAGCATGACCTAATGTTGCAGACTGTCCTCTTGATTTCCTGACTCCTCCCTGCAGTAAACTAGCAAACCTGCCTTTGAAAAGAGGATGGTGACTGATTGATTCATTCAGACATTTATTGATTATCTACTATGCCAGGTGCTTTGCTAGGTGCTGAGAACACAGTGGTGAGCAAAACTTCATAAGATTACAAATCCTGAAGGTGCTCACAGCCTGGTAGTGGAGACATGTATTAATCAAATCACCACCAAATATAAAACTGTAACTGAGACAAGTACTAAGAATACAATCCATAACGGGGGGTGTTGAGCAATGGGGGAGACTTTTCTGTGAAAGTGATGCTGGAGTTGAAACTGTGAAGAAGACATACACTTCATCTGTTTATGAAGATAAACAGATGTAGGTTAGGCAAAGAGAGAAGGCAGAGAATAGTCTCGACAAAGGAGTTAGCATGTGCAAAAGCCCTGTGGCATGGAGGGAGGATGGTGAGTGTAAGGGGCTGAAATAAAATTCACATAGAAGGGGAATTAAGAAGAGGATGAAGATACAGAAAAAGGAAACAGACTCTCCCCAGCCAGGTTGCCATGGTGTGGTTTTCTTTATCTAAGAGCAAAGGAAAATGTTGGAGCTGACTATTAAATCCTGCCTGCTCTGTCCTGTCCCATATTAAAAGGTAACCTGTCCCAGGTTAAAAGGTAACCTCCTTCCACTCACCAGCCCTGGCATTTACAAAAACCTATATACTCATGGCAACCCACTCCAGCGTTTTTGCCTGGAGAATCCTAGGGACGGGGCGGGGTGGGGGGTGCGGCTCGTAGGCTGCCGTCTATGGGGTCGCACAGAGTCAGACACGACTGAAGCGACTTAGCAGCAGCAGCATATACTCAATACTTGCCATTCATTCAATCAAAGATTTCCAAACAGTGAATTACCAACGTGTCTGGCACCATGCTAAGCACTAGAAATAGAAAGGTGGACAGGAAAACAGGGCCGATGCCCTTACTCCCGTTCTAGTGGAGGAGACAGAGAAGTGAATGAGTGATTCCAACAGAGTGTAATTTACAAAGGAGAGTAGAGGGTGTTATGGATTTGCATTTTCCCTGGTGTATTTCACTCTGACTTTTAAAATCGGCACATCTTTGGTCCTGCCAGCTAAAGTCATGGCTTCATTCTGTTCTCTCTCCCAGCCACTGCTTTTGTTGTTTGTTAAACTAATAGATGGACATCGCTAAGTGAAGCTTTCAAGATCTGTTCAGTGGATCTGGCAACGTATTGCCAGATGCATCTCTCAGGGTCTAATCTTGGCTGACCCAGTTTCCCTGCCTCAGCTGGGCAGAGACAGTGCCCAGTCAGCTCTGTTATCTAGGTCATTAAACAGCAGCCACCGTGCAGACTCCCCTCTGCCAGTGTCTGCCTTTCCTGAAGGTGCAAAAGTTCCTCAAACAGCCTTCCAGTGGTATAGAGTGACTTGTGTCCATCTAGCTTGGGGGGAGCGCTTGCCAGGACTTGGGCTTCCTGATCCCGGGGGTGTGGATAGACATGGCGTCAGGAGGTGGCTGTGTTTTGCAGATGACCGTTCAGAGAGTTACAGTGGGTGCAGGTGATAGTTTCTGAGTCCTCTTTCTGTCTTTCTCAAGTGATAGCTCAAATCTAGATTGAAAACCAGTGTCTTAGTGATTGTAAAAAAAAAAAAAAGATAATATATAACTGTGCACTTGATCTTGCTGGATTATATGGGCAAGAGCATGGGTTCTGGAAGCCCAGCTTGGCCTTCTACCTGTGTTCCTTTGAGCCCAGATGCCTGGCATGTCTGAGTTGTAAAGCTGGGTAATAGCGTCCATTCGTGAGACTGCTTATAGATAATAGTCTAGCACAGGGCCTGATCATGCTATAACCATTCTCATGATGATTGCAATTATTATGTGCTTTTCAAAATTCAGCTCCTTTTTGTGGATTGAGGGAGAGAAGGCATATTTGCATACTCTTGATCACCTTCCCATCCAATTCCATATTTACTGTAGTAGAACTTAGAGATCCAATGTAGGTAATGAGCTGTCCCCCACAACACCCCCGCCTGTGCTCCATTTGACTAGGAACTGCCTCCCAGCCACTCCTGTGAGTAATGACCACATTCTTTTCTTTTCTTTCTCCCCTCCCATCTTCTCGCCCTCGTGTAGGTGAAAATCGCATTGAGGTTCTGGCTGAAGTCTGGGACCACTTCTTCACTGAGACTCTCCCCACCCTGCAGGCCATATTCTATCCAGTTCAGGTCAGTCTCACTGGGGAACGATCTCCTCCGGCCTGGGCACTCTGTCTTACTTACTCCTTGACCGGTGCCCCCTGGGGCCTGCCAACGAATGGGGGAAAACCAGGAGCCTGGGCACTGCCGGAGTTGGATCAGGACCTCGGACATCTTTGGAGGGCACTCTGTTCTATATTTAGCATCTAACCTCAAGCAGCAAACAGTGCCTGCATACCTAGCAATTTGTAGCTCTCCTTTCCCTCTTGGTTTTGAGTATGTCTGTATCTTAGAGTGGTTTGTTTCTTCTTACTTTTCAGAAGTAAGGGAACATGGGGGAAGGAGACTTTTTCCCCTTTTCTTTCCTTTTTTCCCCTCCCTGCTTTCTTTGAAGCACAGTTGTCTGGCAAGTTTCCTGTGATTCCCGAATTCCGGGAAAGGAGTAGTGTTCCTTGCTCTCCATAAGCGATTTCCTGAAGACGAGAAGGCGCATGATGTAGCAGAAAGAACTGTGCACTGGGAATCTGTAGTTGATTGTGGGCAAACTCATTTCCCATCTCTGAGCATGGCTCCGTTTCATCTCTTGCAGAATAAGGAATTTAGAGTACCAGATGAACAACATCTCTTATGTTTCTTATTCTGCGAGCTCAGCTCATTTCTACCATGTGCTGGTTTCCCTCCACCCTCCTGCAGGGGCCAAGAACAGGATTGGTCAGTGCCTGGTCAGAATGGACATGCCCTCAGGCAGACGGACCAATAGATGTTCTTCTCCAAAGTGTACGTGTCTGTCATAGGCTTCCATTGCTGTGTGCTCACAATAGCTCTTCCCACTGGGGTTAAGGCTTCGCATGCAATCAGGTTAGATTAGATGTGAAGCCATTGGTAGGAATTACCTTGTACCCGGGGTAAGGGCCCATGGGCTTTGTTTGCTCTGAATGCTGTTTTAAAGGAATTCTGGATTCTTTTAAATACATGTCAAACATGTAAAAATCTGGAGATTAAGCCTCCAGAGTCCCATTTTCCAATTCCAGTTTGCCCCTAACAATTCCAGTAGAAGCGTGTGGCCTGCAGCCCACTGCTGTTTTCATCCCATCCTTGGCTCCCTGCTGTGCTCCCATGAGAGGATTTATAGCTTTTCTGTGGATGGCTCACCCTCTGTGTCCACAAACTTGTCCCTTCGCTGCAATACTCACTCCTCGGCCAGCAGTGGGTCTTAAGACGACACGCCTGGGAGGCAGGGTTGCCAGATAACACAAATTGACCTGCAGGGTGCCTAGTTAAATTTCAGGTAAATAATAAACAACGCAATATTTGGGACATACTTATACTAGAAAGTTATTCAAATGTAACTGGACAGCCTCTGGTTTATTTGGCAGCCCTGTTGGAGAAGGGGTGTAGACCTAGATCCTTCTTAAGACTGTGTCAGCAGAGAATTCCAAGATAGAGATACCCAGATGGGTTTTTTCTTTTTTTCACCATGCTTCAAGGCATGCAGGATCTTAGTTCCTTGACCAGAGAACCAGGGATCAAACCCTCACGCTCTGCAGTGGAAGCTCAGAGACTTAATCATTGGACTGCCAGGGAATTCCCTGCTAGATGGAGTTAGAGTGGGGAGTGAGGAAGCTGAGTGGGCTTGGCCCTGGTACTGGAGGGTCAAGAAGGGCTCCCTTAGCCCCAGATTCAGGCAGGAGCCCAGTTGTGTGGATCTGAGGATGACACTGTCCTGCTTCTCTTAAAAAATTGCAAGATCTGGGACTTCCTTGGTAGTCCAGAGGCTAAGACTCCATGCTCCCAGTACAGGGGAGCCAGGGGTCAGTCCCTGGTCAGGGAACTAGACCCCTCATGCCGCAATAAGTGTTCACTTGCCACAACTAAGGATCCCCGCATGCAGCAATGAAGAGTGAAGATAGTGCATGCTGTAACTAAGACTCAGAGCAGCTAAATAATTAAGTAAAAAAAAAAAAATTTTTTTTTTTTTTAAGAAAAACTGTAAGATGTGGCAACATATGCTGTTGCCTCATCCACCTCCCCCACCCACAATTTCCCAAGTGCTGCTGCTGATACAGAGAGCCCACTTGGAGAACCCCTGGGCTCTTACTACTGGTAATAACACCCTCGGGGCATCTGTTAGTCTAGACACTAACTTGCTGCGTAAGTGTCTGCGTGAGACCTGCTTCCTTACTGGATAAAGGTGTTTGAGTGCCCTCTGTATTCAAGGGTGTGGAAACTTGCCTGCCTTTTTCCATCTTGTAGAGTGAATGGAGTCCTGGAGTGGAAGCACGAGCATAGACACCTATGAGATAGGCAGTCAGTGCCAACTGCTAAGATGTGGTGCAAAGAATAGAAATTCTAGGACCTTGGGAAAGGTAGGGGGATTGCCACCATTGGGGGTGGCCAGGGAAAGCAATCAAGAAGGAGTGGGTAGGGATTTCCTTGGTGGTCTGGGGTTAAGACTCCATGCTTCCACTTCAGGGGCACGGGTTTGATCTCTGGTCAGGGAACTAAGATCCTGCGTATTTCAAGCAGCCAAAAAAAAAAAGAAAAGAAAAAACTTAGAACTAAAGAAAAAAAAAATTAAGAGAAGAAATGGTTAAACTGAGCCTATGAGGTGTGGGTGGGGTGTATCTCTTGGGACTGGAGAGTAGGGGGCTGTGAGAATGGCAAAACCACTCTTGCCTGTGTTTCTATAAACCCTAGGGAGTTATAGGAAGTGCAAAACTTCCTTAAACCTTGACCAACTTGAGGAATGGGAGGCCATATCCGTTTGGGGGGATACCCTGATGATATCTCATCTTCTTTAAGACCAGCCAATTTGGGGTATGTGCTGTGTACACATGTGAAAGGAGTATCTGGGAGTGGGCCCTCCTTTCCCTTTCTGTTTTGGGAAGCTTTAGGAGCTCTAGAATCAAATACTTTTATCTTTGAGATCCAGCTCTACTTTGGGTAAATTCCTGTCAGTCTGGGTATAGGGTTGTTCTTCTGTGGATTGGGTTTTATTACAGTATCTATCTCAGAAGTGGTCATGAGGATTAAATGTGCCATTTATATCTAGCATATTGAGAATCAAGCCCAGCACATTGTCAGAGGTAAGGGTCTTACTTAGCCTTACTAAGATAAGGATCAGCTCTTACAATTATCAGTCACTATTTTCATCCTCAGCCCCTATCTACGTGGTTGAACAAATCCTTTTCTTCTACATCTTCAGTGATTTTTCTTCCTATGTTACTTGCGTTGGCAGAAGAGTCTTAACAGGTCCTATATTTCCTTCTTTGCCTGGCATATGATAGGTCCACAAGTATTGAATGTCTGAAGCTGAGGACACAGCCTTGAGTGAAGGGAGGCGCTGTCTATCTTTCCTCTTGTTTTCCCTCCTCTTCCTCCTTCCTGACCACTCACAGCACAGCACGACCCTAAATATATGTGTCTTGTATATCTTTGGGTCATTTAGGCAGGTTGAGTCACACCTTACTTTTTTTGTTGACGTATAATTGATTTTTACAGTATTAGTTTACAGTGATACAATATTGGTTTACAATACAGTGATTCAATGTTTTTATAGAGTGTACTCCATTTAAAGTTATTGTAAGATACTGGCTATATTCCCTGTGCTGTACAATATATCCTTGTAGCTTATTTATTTTATACCTAGTAGTTTGTACCTGTTCATCCTCTACCCGTGTTACCCCTGCCCCTTCACTCTCCTCACTGCTGCTGCTGCTGCTGCTAAGTCGCTTCGTCGTGTCCAGCTCTGTGCGACCCCATAGACGGCAGCCCACCAGGCTCCCCCATCCCTGGGATTCTCCAGGCAAGAACACTGGAGTGGGTTGCCATTTCCTTCTCCAATGCATGAAAGTGGAAGTGAAAGTGAAGACGCTCAGTCGTATCCGACTCTTAGTGACCCCATGGACTGCAGCCTACCAGGCTCCTCTGTCCATGGGATTTTCCAGGCAAGAGTACTGGAGTGGGTGCCGTTGCCTTCTCGCTCCTCACTAGTAACCACTAGTTTATTCTCTATGAGTCTGTTTCTGTTTTGTTATATTCATTAGTTTGTTTTGTAAGTGATAAGGTACAGCATTTGTCTTTATCTGTCTGACTGATTTCACCTAGCATAAATACCCTCCAGATTTATCTTTGTTGTTGCAAATGGCAAAATTCCATTCTTTTTATGGCTGAGTAGTGTTCTGGTGTTTGTGTGTGTGTGCACAGCTCTTTATCCAGCCATCTGCCTATGGGCATTTAGGCTGTTTCCATGTCTCAGCTATTATAAATAACGCTGCTATGAACATTGAAGCACATGGATCTTTTTGAACCCATGAGTCATACCTTATCTTAAAGGAAGCTTTCATTCTGAAGGAACAGGGGTCAACTATTCTTCTCCTCAACAGCCCCCCTGGGCCTTGGAGACACCGGTCCCCCCCTCTGATTGTGGTCCTGGCTCCCACGTGGCTGGTGACAGATCCCACGAGGTCTCACCTCCTGCCGCTGCCTCTTCTCTTCCGCCAGGGCCAGGAGCTGACCATCCGCCAGATTTCCCTGCTGGGCTTCCGCGACCTGGTGCTGCTGAAGGTGAAGCTGGAGGACTTGCTGCTGCTAGCGCAGCCCCAGCCGCCCTCGTCCATCGTCCAGATGTTGCTCATCCTGCAGGTGAGGCGCGACGGAGACATCCCTGCAGGATGAGGGAAAGCGGCCCTGTGGCTGGAGCACCCTGGCTCAGTTTCGTGTTCTTTAGTGTCATCGGTCCCGTTCCAGTTCCTTTGTCCATTTGCTGTGCGTGCAGCGAGCACGGTCAAGGTCCCTCTCCTCCCGCAGTCTCCCAGGACACTTGGAGATGCCCCGTAAGCGATGGTCCCTGTAACGCGGGGGATTTGGCCTCATTCCCCTGAGGGCCTCCTGGGACATGTCCTGCTACCCTCTGGGAGTCAGGAAGCCAGAGGCTGGGGGTGTAGCAGTGACAAGGGCGGGTCTTCCCCAGCCCAGGCCTAACTCTGGGTGGCAGGGGTGGCGGCTTCTGGATCTAAAGGAAACGTGCAGGTTGTGCTGCCCTCAGACCACCCCCGCTGCAGGGAAGTTGGGCCCCAGTAGCTAGAACTGCTGTTTTCTCTGCCTGGGACCCCACTGTCCACAGCATCAAGAGATCTGGGGCTGGTTTTTCCCTGCCTACCTCTCCTACAGAGAGAAGAGCCATTTCTCTTTCCCAGTGCATTTCCAAAATGGCCCTGAACCAACCCCTCCCCCCTCAAAACATACAAGGGACTCAGCCTTTCCTCCCATGGGTCATGAGGGCCTATCCTTAGTCTGTCCAGGAAGAGGCTGAACCAGAGACTTTGACCACTCTGGAGATCTGATTCTCCCTGGCGGGCGCAGGCAGGTCTGAGACTGTCCTGGAATGGTGCCTTCTGAGGGGACCCGCCCAATCAAGCCGGTGTGCCCCCTGCCAGCCAGTGCCTCAGGGTCCTACCCCACCCCCGTTCCCCCCACCAACAGGATCCCATGCTGGGTTTAACTCTCTTCCCTGATGGCTCAGATGGTAAAGAGTCTACCTGCAATGCAGGAGACCTGGGTTCAATCTCTGGGTTGGGAAGACCGCCTGGAGAACGGCATGGCTGCCTGCTCCAGTATTCTTGCTGGGATAAACCCATGGACAGAGGAGCCTGGCAGGCTACAGACCATAGGGTAGCAAAGAGTCAGACATGACTGAGTGACTAACACTTTCACTTTTCATTACCATCCAGAAATTCTTAATTTTTGAACAAGGGACCCCACATTTTCATCTTGTGCTGAGCCTTGCAAATACATAGCCAGTCCAGCAGCCAAGCCAAGGGCAGCTCCTTCCCAGAGGGCTGTGTGCAAGTCAGGTTCTCTGCCTAGGGATTCTGATGCAGCTCAGAATTTTCTTCCCACTTCTTGCCTCTTCTCCTCGCTCTGCACCCCTCTCTTGTTTAGCGCTTAGGAATCGTAGAGTGGAAGAGTCTCGTGGGGAGAAGGCAGATGAGAAATATCAAGGTGTGAAAAAATGAGATAAAAGTGTCCTCAGCTCTGAAACCCAACCAAGGTGGTTTTGGGGCTGAAACTGCTCTACTTTTGAGGCTGTGGGTGGGTCTCTGGGAGCATGAATAAGGCTCCCCTCTCCCTTCTGCCACCTGGAGGATCCCCTCACCTTTGTGGAGATTCTCGTGTGCCTTCTTAAGTGAAGCCTTTCTTTTCTCAACATGTAATTCTGTAGTTAGTTGTGATAGATACTTATTTTTTTTAACAAAGAAGTTTTTGTAATACCGTAATTCCCAGTGGTTGGAGAAGGCAATGGCACCCCACTCCAGTACTCTTTCCTGGAATATCCATGGACAGAGGAGCCTGGTAGGCTGTAGTCCATGGGGTCGCTAAGAGTCTGACACAACTGAGTGTCTTCACTTTCACTTTTTACTTTCATGCATTGGAGAAGGAAATGGCAACCCACTCCAGTGTTCTTACCTGGAGAATCCCAGGGATGGGGGAGCCTGGTGGGCTACCGTCTATGGGGTTGCACAGAGTCGGACACGACTGAAGCAACTTAACAGCAGCAGCAGCATTGCCAGTGGTAAAGAACCCACCTGTCAGTGCAGGAGACACAGGAGACCCAGGTTCGATTCCTGGGTTGGGAAGATTCCCTGGAGAAGGAAATGGCAACCCACTCCAGTATTCCTGCCCAGAGGATTCTGTGGCAGAGAAGCCTGGAGGGCTACAGTCCATGGGTTGCAAAGAGCCGGACACAACTGAGTGACTTAGCACGTTACACATATTAGTAGTTCTGAAATTCCACCTGTTTTTATTTTTTAAATTTTTGTTTCATATTGCAGTACAGTTGATTTATAATGTTGTGTTACTTTCAGGGGTACTACGAAGTGATTCAGTTACAGGTATACATGAATCTCTTATCTTTTAGGTCATTTTCTCATATAGGTTATTACAGGGTACTGAGTAAAGTTCCCTGTGCTCTACAGTAGGTCCTTGTTGAGTATCAAGTTAGGCATCTTGCTGGCCTTTCCCAGTGCTTCTGCTCTTGCTGAGGGACATGAAAAACCCTCAGGTCTTCTCCCATTGGCAGCCCCCTCAAGTGCCAGACAACCTCACTCACATTTCCTCTGCATCAATTCTGACCCCTTCCCGGTCCTGAAACCAAGTCTTCTGCCTCATAGCCCCATCCTCAGCCTTCTTTTTGGTTTCGGTAAGCCACCCCTCCCTCCCACTGCCCCTAGCTGCCTCCATCTCACTGTGATGGAGCTGACAAGGTACCACATCAGCCAGCTTCCTTGGAGCTTGCACTTCACCCAGGGGTCTCCACCCAACCTGTACGACTGGCCCTCCCCCTTCTTGGTCCCAGCTCCTAAACTCCAGTGCAGGGGAGAGTTTTCTCTTTTCAAACGAGGTGATTTAAAATCTCTTCTGCTTTGAGACTTTGACAGCTGGCCCTTTGGGCTGAACACAGCGCCCACGAAGCCTTGGTTTCTTGCAGGCCCTCCACACAAACATGTGGCTTCCACGCCTTCCCAGCAAGAAACTGAATTCCTTCAGAGTTAGCTGGTTTTCTAGAAAACCTCGATGACTTTCCAGCTCCTTGTAGCTCCGAGGACTCCTGTTCTTTTGAACTGACCCTTCATCTTGGTAATAAATGTCTGATCCACAGTGATGCTCCCTTTCTTCTGCTGTTCTGGTCTTTTCCAGATACTCTCCCACTTTCTTTTCTAGCCTGTTAACAAGGAGCAGTAAGATGGGCTCAGAGCCAGGCAGCTTGTGTGCCAGTCCTGGGTTTTGGCCACTTACCAGCTGTATTTTCCTGGGCAAGTTACATAAGCTTTTTGAGTCTTAACTTTCCTTGTGTGTAAAAGGGGGGATGGTGCGGGTTGTTGGCAGGTGCTATGAAACATATAAAGTGCTTCCATAAAGCTCATGTATGCCTGGTGTGGAACAGTTATTGTGATGGAGAGGGTGAGCTGGCTGTGATGGGGACCGGTCAGACCTCAGCCCTGGAGCTGGGGTGGGGACAGTCCCACCGGCCCTGCTTTGGGGTGGGATCCCACCGCAGCAGCCACGGTGCTTGGAGCTGGGGTGGGGACAGTCCCGCTGGCCCTGCTTTGGGGTGGGATCCCACCGCAGCGGCCACGGTGCTTGG
>NW_024070201.1:64588770-64616353 GCF_014754425.2 Oryx dammah
TCCCACCGCAGCGGCCACGGTGCTTGGAGCTGGGGTGGGGACAGTCCCGCCGGCCCTGCTTTGGGGTGGGATCCCACCGCAGTGGCCACGGTGCTTGCCACACACAGTTCTGATCACTGCCACCTGGGACCAGTGCCTGGGGCTCCAAGCCTGGTTTTCCTTCATTCAGCCACAAGGATACAGCCTGCTTTGAATGTAGTGGGAGGGTGGCCAGAATCCACTGGCCATGGTGACTTGGACTGACCTGTCTCTCTTGGCTGTTTATTTCCAGAGTGTTCACGAGCCCACAGGCCCAAGTGAGGGTTATTTGCAGCTGGAGGAGCTGGTGAAGCAGGTGGTTTCTCCTTTCCTTGGCATCAGCGAGGACCGCGGCCTCTCAGGCCCCATGTACACATTGGGTAAGGGGGCCGGCTCTCAAGCTGCCAGGAGCCTTGGTGACTGGTACCAGTTATGTTTCCCTGAGCCCTGATGACCCGCCCAGCCCTTTGCTTCCCACGTAGGTCATGCAAACCTCTGCATGTTCGCTGCTCATGTTTCCCTCTGGCCTGGGTGTTGCAGTAACCTCCCCGCTTGGCGATTCCTCCCCAGGAACGGATACCGAACTTCTGTGGTGGTGCTTGTCTGATTCACATCTTTGATCAGTGGCTTTGATCTGTTTTGGTGCCTGCAGTGTTAATTTTCCTGTATCTGATACCAAAAGTCATGCCTGACTGCAGCCTACCCCCTCGTGACTGGAAAAACCACCAGTGATGAATTTCCTTTCGAAAGTGGCTCAAAACGTGAAGCCAGCGTACTGGGTGTGTGGCTGGAGATCCAGCTGCTGGCTGCCCACTGCATTCCCGTGGGTACTGCCAGGGACTTCACATGCAGGACAGGGCCTCCTGGACTGGGGGGCAAATCCCACTGAGGCCGCTTTCAGTGGCTGTAAAGCTAAAAATCAGGCTCTGTACTAGTCACCCCTGAGAATCTAGAGATGAAATGGGTCTATTCCTTCTTTCAGTGAGACTACGGTCTAGATGAGGAAATAGCTGTAGAACATCATAAAAGGTATTCCTCAGTTACTCTCTGAAATGGAACCACCCACCCCCTGCAGGAACTTTTGGTTTGTGGTTCTAACTTCAGCAGCCAAAATGGTGCCTGGCAATGCAGTGTGTGTACATACTCAGTCACTAAGTCACGTCTGACTCTTTGTGACCCTGTAAACTATAGCCCGTCAGGCTCCTCTGTCCTGGCAATGGAGTGGGTTTCCATTTCCTCCTCCAGGGGATCTTCCCAACCCCAGGGATTGAACCTGCATCTCTTGCATCTCCTGCATTGGCAAGCAGGTTCTTTACTGCTGTGCCACCTAGGAACCCTGGCATAGAGGAGACAGTCAAAAACTATTTGTTAGATGGATGGGTGGTACCCGAGGATGGGGTAACCAGCACCCACACACAGGTGCAGAGGGGGAAAGAGATTTCCAGAATTTGAAACCGTTTATCCCCTCTTCTTGCTTGAATGGAGACAGAGCTGGGCTTCAAAGAAAAGAGGGGAGGAGCAGCCTCCAGTGGGCTTCCCACCCCCTCCCGGGCCTCCCGACTGCAAAAGAAAGCATGGCCTGCCGCGGTTTTTAGGGCCCCTTCATATTTCTCTGGAGACACCAGTTTAACCACAGTCACCACAAATCTGAGGGTGCTGGCCCCAGTCTTCTGCCTGCCTGGTCCTCCACCCTCCCTCCCTCCTTCCCTGATTCCACCCAGGAGCTGGCAAGAGCCGGCTGAAGGAAAACAGTCCCCTGCCCTCCCTGTGAAGAGGGCTGGGCGCCACCTTCCTGCTCTGGCCGGGCCAGCTGGCCCCCAAGTTTTGGGCAGGAGGATACAGGGAGATGTCAGCGTGCCAGCGGGTTAGCTGGGCCATGGCAGGGACCCCACCATCTGCTGGGCCTGGAGCCGGGAACACGAGTGGATTTGGAAGTTTGTTCAGTGAGGACTCGCTCTAAGAGGGGATGCCTTCAACTTTTCAGCTATAATAAGACTCATACATACTTTCATCAGATTGTAATCAAAGGCCTGAGGTTTTATTCTTGTGCCAAGGACAGTCCTTGTCTCTGGGGCGTTGTCACAGTAGAACCCGGAGGGGAGGAAATGACCGTCTTTTGATTACTTTTTATTATATTATTATTTCAACAAATGTGTACTAAGAAGACCCTGTCCCTGGTACCTTGTGAAGTGCTGCAGGTGATATCTGTGACAAAACTGACCCACCCCTGCCCTCTGGCACAGGGACCAATGAGGAAGTCACAAACACTAGATGATGACTCATCAGTGTATAAGTGCTCTGAGTGGGGAAGTCCAGGGCCCACAGCAAGAGGACTTCACCTGGACTGGGCAATCAGGGAAGACTCCCTGGAGGAGGTGATCTCTGCAGTGGGACCTGGAGGAAGAATACAAGTTAGCTGAGTCAATGGGGAGGGAAGACTGACCAGGCAAAGAGAAGGATCTCTGGGAGGCTTTTGAGGTTATGGGGAGGTGGGTGGGGGGAGCAAGAGGGTCCAATGTTTGAAGAACTGAGAGAACTTTAGAGTTTCAGAGTGGCTGACAGCAGGGGAAGCTCTGGGACACACCACGTCCTGGGCACTGTGCAGGGTGGGCTGGATACCACGTTCCCACTCACAGGTGAGGCAAGTGAAGGTCAAGGTCATTTGGCTGTTGGAGACAGGCTTTCAAAGCCCCCAGCTCTTTGCCCTTGGCCAGCTGTTCTCCCACACTCCACCCGCCCCCCACCCACCCCGTCAGCTCCAAGAGGTGACTGATGGCGCTGAGGGGCCGAAGAGAAGCTGGTCCTTCCTTCTCAGTTGTCGAATGAAAAAAATGTACACCCTAAAAACTGAGAATTATGTTTTAGTCAATGGACAAACTAAGTACTTGAGCATAGAAGACAGCCTCTCAGATAGCTCTGGAGGACTATTCCAAAGAGGGAAGGGAAGAACTAGGATATTTAGAAATTTTTGCAACGAAGACCAGGTAGTTGGAATATTGTTATTCCAATGAGAGAATACTGTTAATTAAAGAAAAATAGATATCTCAAGTTCGTGAATTTAGTGCTTTTCTACATATGGGAAGATGCAAGAGTCTGGGCTCACTGAAGTCATTCCTTTTTTAAAAAAACTTTTATATTGGAGTCTATTTTATATTTTATATTGGACTATAGCCAATTAACAGTGTTGTGATAGTTCCAGGTGGACAGCAAAGGGACTTAGCCAAACATATACATGGATCCATTCTCCCCCAAACTCCCCTCCCATCCAGGCTGCCACATAACATTGAGCAGAGTTCCTGTGCTATACAGCAGGACTTTTTGGTTATCCATTTTAAATATAGCAGTGTGCACATGTTGATCTCAAAGTCCTTCGATACATACCCTAACGTCTAGGCCTGCTCTCCTATAGCTTTTTTCCATCCTGAGTCCCCTGAGGGTGCACAGTCCAAGGCGGCTGCAGTGGCTGCTGGCTCGATGGCCAGGGCATCCTTTGTTTAATGGTATGGCAGGCAGCATTCTTTGCCCACGCGGTCCTTAGTGCCAGAAGTATCCGGGGCCAGGACATCATCCCCAACCCTTGGACACCAAAAAGCTAAAATGGCCACCACAGCGCCCTTCCTTATGGAGGACAGCCCTTTCTAGATAAAGAGAGGACTCTCTGCAGCTCAGTCTCCCCCTCAGTTGAATAGAGGCTCTTCTGTCTGTGGAAGAGGTAGCTGCCTGTTCTGACAACCGGCCGAGGTAGAGAGAGATGGAGCAGAGGCGGTGGATGTGAGAAATCTCAGGAGGCCTTTCCCATGACCCCTCTGGGCCTGACAGGGTGGGAGGGGTGAAGGGCAGCTGGGCCCAGCATCTCAAAACACCTGTCACCTTCCAGGCCCTGAGCAAGCACTTGGCATGAACTCCCACCAGATTCTGGGGATGCATGCTGTCGTGACCTCAGACTCTGCATTGATAATAAATGTCTCCAGGGTCATGCGGGGTAGGTGACCAGAGCTGAGAAGTGGCCTCCTAGGGGCTCCCCACCTGTCCTCACGGGCTCAGGCAGGTTGAGCTAGGGACTCACGGGTGGACCCTCTTCCTGCCAGCCAGGCCAATGGATCTGAGAGTTAAGCCTCACCCCATGGATGTGCAAGGCTTGCTTCAGAGAGAAAAGATGAGTCCCAGGACATGATGGAGTGAGCGTGTGTGTGTGTCCTTCCCTCCAAAGCTGTCACTTTTCTTGGGCAGAGAGAGTAGTGGGTGAGGAGGAAAATAATGAAATCTTAAAAAAAACAAAAACAGGCCAATTTGTCAGGGGCCAGGCCCACATTTCTACCTTTCCAGTTTCCCAGGTTTCCAGGCCGCTGCCCTGGCTCAGTTAGTGCTCGTTTCTCCCGCACAAAAGCGCGGGCCTCCCACTCATCTCTCTCCATTGTGTCTCCAGGGGGAGGGGCCTTTGCCTCAAGATACGGTGACTTGTCCTCTTGACCAGTCGGCATTCATGGACTTTCAGGTGCTGGGGCCTAAAGATAGATGCCCACCGTGGACCTGATGGGCAGGCATTGTAATACCCCCCTGACAGGGGCCACTCCGGTGGGGCCGGGCCAAAAGCCTGAGAGATCAAAGGCCTGGGAACTGAGTCCCCAACAAAGAACCACCTCCTCTGGGCTTTGCTTCTCTCTAGGGGTTTGAAAGGAGCTGCCAGGGCTGGCTTCAGAGCAGGGGGACGAATGCCAGGGCTCCGCAGGGCACCTGGGGAGTGAGGCAGGAGCAAATACAGGAGGAGGCTGGGAGGCGGGTGCAGGAGGTGTCAGGTCCAGCCCCTCTTGCTGCTCCTCCGTGGGCCCCCTTGCCAAGGAGGGGCCAGCTTTTAGGCACCAGGCGGGAGACCCACATCTCAGTCAATCTGCTATGGAGACTTCCTGCTCTGAATGGCAGGGCCCAGCTTTCCCTGATGCAAATGAGAAAAAGAAGGCAAAGAAGGCAAGCAGCCACAGTGTGGCGAGCTGACTATCGGCTCCAAGCCTACTATGCAGTTTAAAGGCCTCCCAAGGGGCCCCTGTGGTCTCTTCTCTGGGAGGCGGCTCCGAACGTTGGGGGCAGCTTTGCAAGCATACACTGTCTGCCCAGGGGACTCAGCCCAGCCGCCCCTGTGGTCTCTGCAGTGTCCACACCCAGGCTTGGGAGCCAGAACATTGTGCCCAGAAAGCAGGAGGAGGAGCTGGCAGCCTCCGGGTCAGTGTCAGGGAACTGTCCTAAGAAGAGAGGCGGGGCTGGCCGCAGAGGGAGCAGGGCTGTGGAAACCACCAGGGTGGGCTTCAGCTGTGTGCCCTGGAGTAAGTTACTTAACATCTCTGAGCTGCGGAGGGCTGAACACAGAGGAGGAAGAGGCTGCCCTGTCGCTGGGCAGGGGCCCGGCAGAGCTGCCAACAGCTGTATTACTGGCCCACTAGGATGGTCGGGCCTGTGGAATTACCCCAGATGAGTTGTGTGTGCCTCCCCTTCCCTTCTACGGACCCCAAACCACATCCCAGACCTTACCATGCTGTGTTACTCATGGCCTGATTATTTGTCGGTCTCCTCCATAGACTCTGGAGAAGGAAATGACAACCCACTCCAGTATTCTTGCCTGGAGAATCCCACGGACGGAGGAGCTTGGTGGGCTACAGTCCACGGGTCGCAAAGAGTCGGACACGACTGCGCGACTTCACTTTCACTTCACTTTCATAGACTCATTGCATGTGGCTCCCCTGTAGGCCAGGCATGGCGTAGACCTCTCCTCTGAAGGAGGGAGTGAATGAACAGACAGCCATGCAGTCTGTCTGACCCTCAGAGGACTAGGCCCATCTGAGAAGCCCCCTCTTCGTAACTCCTCCTCCTCTGATTCCCCAGCCTGCTCTCATTTGTACCCTCTGCCCTGACATTTGCTGCGTTGACCTGGTTTTAACACAGATGTGTGTGCTGGCTTCCAGAAGGTCAGGAGCAAGGGCTCTGCTATCAGCCCTGGGCTTGAATCCCAGTTTCATCACTAACCATGACTGTAAAATGACTTAGCATGTCAGCCTCAGGTTCCCTTTCTGCAAAGCAATCAGGAGATCATGTCAGTGAGGCCTCTCCTGTTTGGATACAGTGCATAGTAGATGCTCAACTAATGACTGCTCCTAAAACTTCCCCCAGCTACCCCTCACCACTGTGCTCCAGCCCCTGCATGAGGCCTCATATCAGATTTATGCTCCTCTTTGCTCTCCGCAGTGAACACAACATTCTGCGCAAAGCTCAAGACGTTTGTTGAAACGTTTGTTGAAAGGGGGGCATCATGGGGACCCCCTCCTCCAGGCTGGCCACCCTCCTTCTGGCTCCATCTCTCTGCAAAAGCCCAAGTTGAACCCTCCAGAACCTTTAGGCTGCTGGACTAACAGTGTGAGAGAGACGGACGACGTCCAGGCACCCATCTGAGACAGTTTGTTAGCTCATTCTGCCAGGTTGGGAACAATGGAAACCATCCAAGGAATTCTTTCCTCCAGAGATGCTGTGTGTCCACCATGCACGTCTCTCCCCCAGACCTCATCCCGCGTCCTGAGCCCGGGCTTTGTTCCAGATTTCTCCTCTTTCTTGATCTGCAGGTAGTAAGCACTCACTGTCCAGTCCCGTTTCCTCCTAGGCTGGTTGTAGGGCTGCCACCACCTGCCAGCCTCGAGTGTTTGCTTTTAACAGCAGCAGGAGAGAAGATGAATTGTTTTCAAGGGCACTTTTTTTTAAAGGATGGTTCTTTAATGGGGTCCCTGCTTCTTTGAACTCTTCCGGTGCTTCTGTTTTATAGTTATCGATTTTTGCGATCATAAAAGTAATACATGGTTATTGTAAAAATGTGGGAACATTTTAGAAATGTGAGACTTGGCGCCTGCAAGCACCCATGCTTCAGAGAGGACCTCTGCTGACGTCTGGCATAGATTCTTCTGTCCTGTTGGCTCCTTGGCGTTTTGTCTCCTATATCATTTTTCCCCCAAAGAAGGGCGTGAGGACCCAGCCTCTTGTCTGGCACTGCTGGAGGCAGTGTTTGCTGCTGCCTGAGTTCAGAGAGTGGCCTGGCTCAAGGGCAGTGATGGAGGCCTGAGACGCAGTAGCGTGTATTAGGGAATGTCTGGGCACTGCCATTTAGGGCTTCAGAGGATTGGGCTGAGCCTCAGTCTTCCTCATCTGAACAATGGGGATGATGAGAGGTGTCCTAGTGTTTCAGAGGGAGATTGGGACTCAACAGTAAGATGATGGTTGGGAAAACAATAAGTTCTAAATTCTATGTATTATTACCCGATTCTGAGAAATAATTGCTGTTACCATCAAAAAGCTCCTGGGGGCTCCAAGCGAGTAGTCATGGTGACTTAGTCCTAAGGGTTAGGATTTTATTCTCTTGTCATTGTATATACATATTTGTGTATGTGTATATAGTCACACATGTGTGTATACACATATATGCACATGAAAAGTGAAAGTCGCTCTGTCATTTCCAACTCTTTGTGAACCCATGGACTATACAGTCCATGAAATTCTCCAGGCCAGAATATTGCAGTGGGTAGCCTTTCCCTTCCCCAGGGGTCTTCTCAACCCAGGGATCAAACCCAGGTCTCCCGCACTGCAGGCAGCTTCTTTACCAGCTGAGCCACAAGGGAAGCCCTTATACGCATATGCATATGGGCATGTATGGACATACAAGACCGACCAGTGATGGGACCTGCTGTGAACTTTGCAGATGAACATGGCACCCTCGCTATAATGCCCATCAAGGCGCATGAGCTTTCAAGGTGATGACTGCATGTTGCATGTTTCAGGGCCTCCAGATCCATGGGAAAACCCAACAGTAAACTAGAGCAGCATGGGCTGAGTGTCCCAAGGCCAGTCTGTGGCTGGCGAGAGCCGTCTTCTTTCCCTTTAGAGATCAGATCTCCCCCTCCACCCTTTGTTATCCTGTCAGGGGTGGAGGGAGCACCAGCGAGGTCAGGCCTTCCTCACTTATCCCCCTGGAATCCCCTGCTGAGAGAGGCATGGGTTAGGAGTCTTCCAGGTCTTAGGAATGGGGGGAGCTGGGGAAAGCAGTGACAGGTGCCAGTGGGCTGGGAGGTTGGAAGGCTGGGGGTGTGTGCATTGGCTGGAAGAGGGCAGAAGGTAAAAAGAGGCTTTGGCCAGACCCCACGACTCCTCAGCCCTCCATCCTCACCTCCTCTGCCTCGCTGGGGTCTTTCATCCAATTTGTGCTGCTAACATGGTGCCTCAGTGGGATAGAAGGCTGGTGCCTACGGAGGAGGCTTTCCTGATGCAAGCTTGCCCTGGGCCCTGCCCCGGCCACACCGGAGGTCTCAGGAATGGCGTGGTCCTTGTAAAGGTGGGAGAGGGGAGACCTTCACAACTGGGTGTTCCTTGTGCACAGGCTTCCTCCTTCTGACTCTTCTCCCTGGATTTGAACCTCATGTACTTGGCTTGTCCTTCCCTCGGGATGCTTAGTCAGCTATTGCTACATGTGCTTTGCGTGGGCAGCTAGCACAAGTGAGTCTGGAGTGAGACAGCCCTTGTTTGCATCCCAGCTCTTCTACGTTCTAGCTGTGTGTGCGTAGGCCAATTCCTCTCTCTTTGATGCTCGTATTATCTCCCACTTTAACTATGAAAAATGATCATAACTTAAGTTCAATTTTTAGGAGGATTCAAAAGATGAACACATGTCAAGTTGAGCATAGTTTCCAAAGTGTGAGAATTTGAGAAGCAGCAGTTTTTAAAATAATTCATGTCTACTGCTCTCTGCCTGCCTCCATGGGCCATCTACAGAGCCTCACCCCTTCTTTGGTGCTGCAAAAGGCTGGTTGAATCCAGAGTATCAACTTGAACAGAATGCAGGCCTCAGATCATCAACCTGCTGGGAGTGTTGGTGGTTCTGGTCCATGAAGATCCAGGGGATGTCCCACTGCCTTTGCTTTGATAACCAAGGTCCCCCCAGTTAGCTAGTCCTCTGAACTTGAGCTTATGAGGCCTTTTCCACTTCCTCTGTTGACACTGCAGAGGGCTCATCATGCTGAATGGAGCCCAGAGCATCTCTGGGCAACTGGTCTAGCCGGTGCTCAGGTCTTCGGACAAGACCGGTTAGAAGGGAATTGAGGGCAAATACAAGGAAGCTGAGGCAGCAGCTGCAAATGTGAGGAGACTCCCTTGGAGCTCCTTCATCTATCATGGAACATCCATTGGTACTCCGACTATGGCAGGGCATGTTGGCCATAGGCAGGACCAGGCACGAACAAAGTGAAGTTAGGAGAGAAACAGACGTAGCCAAGTTCTTTCCCTGCACTTCAGGGCTTCACCTAAAGCCGTCCCTGAAGGTGGAGCTGCCACCTCCCTCTTCCGCTAAGTTCTTTAGGAGTTTTTGACACCCCCCACCCCCACCCAATCACAGCCTTCTCTGGTCTTTCTCTTGCAGCCAGGCGCCACTCCAGGGTCCGGCCCAAGGTCACGCTTCTGAACTACGCCTCCCCAATAACCCCCGTCAGCCGGCCCCTGAACGAGATGGCCCTGACCCCGCTGACGGAGCAAGAGGGGGAGGCCTACCTGGAGAAATGTGGCAGCGTGCGGCGACACACAGTGGCCAATGCCCACTCGGACATCCAGCTGCTGGCCATGGCCACCATGATGCACTCGGGCCTAGGGGAGGAGCCTGGCGGCGAGGACAAGTGCCTGCTGCTTCCGCCCAGCTTCCCGCCGCCCCACCGGCAGTGCTCCAGCGAGCCCAACATCACCGATGGCCCTGACGAGCCAGAGCAGGGGGCCACGGGCAGCCAGGAGGACTCAGAGCTGAACTGTGCTTCCCTGAGCTGAACCCCTCATCACCCAGAACTCCCAGCTCCTGCCTGGCAATCAGGATGAGGGCAGCTGCATCCCCAAGGCTCGCTAAGGGGACCACTTCCTCTGGGCAACGCCACCTTCTGCCTTTTCAGATACAGGCTAGTCTGAGTGCCCTAGGGGAAATCCGTTGTAAGCCTCTCCATTTTCAGGACGGTGATCACCTTTGTGCAGCCACACAGGTCTAACTGCCCATTGTCTGCCCTCTGTCTGATTCAGCCTTGCCTGCTTGACTCAACCCAAATCTTCCTCTCTGGGCTTTTATTCTCAGATAGTGGACTGTCCGATCCTCCTGACTGCATATCGCAGCACCCCTGGCGTTCCTATAGCTGGAGGTCATCCAAATCACACACAAAGCCAGCAAGGATGTGTTGGCATGTAGAGTTCCTCTTGAGTCTTCATGATACAGGGGCTGGTGGGTGAAAAGAGGCAGTAGAGAGAGGTACCTCTTGACTCTCTCATGTGAGTAAAAGTAGACTGCAGCCCCTCCCAAGCCTGACCAGGAATGCATTTTTCATTTCAGTTTCAGAATTACTGGACAACAAGAGTTCTTCCTCACCTATACCGAGACCTTTATGCTGTCTGGCTTTTGACCCAAGAGGGCCACACGGCTAGAGGAACCCCATCTTTAATTAAGCCTCAGTGTTCCCTTCCCACGGCTTTCTCCCCAACTCGAGGAACGAATCTTCCTGGTGGAATAGCTGGTGCCTTCCTCCCTCTTTCATTTCAGAAACTGACCCCTTTGCTGTCATGGGGGAGGGGCCAACTGATACCAACCAACTAATCTGTTCCTGGATTTGACTTGAATGTTTTTTTTAATGTACATCGTTTCAAAAATAAAACCGCTTGCAAATATTTGCACGTAGATCTTGCACCGCTCATTTCCCATGGAGGTGGGTCTTCACACAGGAAAACAGCAAACCCCTTAAGAAAGGCGATTAGGAGTGGTTCAGGGTGGAAGCAATCCATGGTAGGTGGGGCCTTAAGGCTACAGAGCTCTGGAAGCAGCTGGATTTGAGTCCAGTAAGCCCTGTGTTTGTGAGTGTCATGGTTTATAGGAAAAGTTGTATTGAGATGAGGAGACTCCGCATGCCTTGGGAGCAGAGGGGTCTAGCAAATGAGATGTCTCAGTGCTTTATAGTGGAGGGAGCCAGGGCTGATGTGGGCAAGACCTTTTGGAGAGATGTTCATTCCCTGTGATTAAAGCAGTGCCTAGAATTGCCTGGAATATCTAACCTTTGGGGTCTGGAAATGTTCTTTGGATCAGCAGGCTTTGGTACTATTTATGTATAAAAAGTGAAAAGTGTTAGTCACTCAGTCGTGTCTGACTCTTGGCAACCCCACGGACTGTAGCCCACCAGGCTCCTCTGACAATGGAATTCTCCAGGCAAAAATACTGGAGTGGGTTGCCATTCCCTTCTCTAGGGGATCTACCCAACCCAGGGGTTGAACCCAGGTCTCTGGCATGGCAAGCAGACTCTTTACCATCTGAGTCATATAATATCTTCTCAACACTGCTTCCTCCACACAGGTCTGGGCTTTTCATATCCTTTCACCCCACTGTTCTTTTTGCATTTGTCTGCTGGCCCCCTGATAACAACTCCAGAAAAAAAAAGAGAAAGCCCTGAACACTTCTGGCACCTTCTAGGTATCCTGTTAGTCTCTGGAAACTTTGTTTATGAAATGTCAGAGCTGTGAGCCAGCTTGGCTTCCAGTACAGCTGGAGAGAGGATGAGGACAGTCTAAGCTGCCAGCAGAGGAAGAGGCCTTCTAAACTCATCTCATCCTTGGCGGTATTTCCCTGCTGGGTGAAGATTTGAAACATGACCAGTGTCGTGCTTTTGATGGCTTCTGATTTGGAAATTTTGTTTAAGAAGTTGTTTCATTTACATCCTTTTAAGAGAGTGATGGAAGAAAAAATAGGCAAAGGAGACCTGAGAATTTCAAACAAAAAAAATAATCTGTGGATATGTTGGGTAAAGTCCACACATTCACTAGCATGCATTAGCGAATGGAATATCAGTATGTAACATATGATGATTTCTTTAACCAATGGCTTCTGTCCTTATTGGCACACTTAGCACTCGAGATTAGTATTTACTGATCCCAGCAAAGTAATTAATCATGGTTGGGTTTGCTTTTTTGGTTTACAACATGAATGATATATATGTTTTTAAATGCTTTTTCCATATACTAAATGCCCCTGATGAGGACAGCAGTCATCAGTTAAATGTGTAAGCCCTTAGGTTAAGAATAGGAGCATCAGTATAGACCCAGTCAGTGTACTTAACTGCTAATGAATATTAGCTAGTTCACAACTGTACCCTTGATGTACACACCTGATATTTGTACAGTAAATATTTCACACTGTACATAGAAAAACTGTTGATGTTTATGAGCATTCAGGCTATCAGAGCTATTGCAAGAGCGACAGCTATAGTGTTTTTAATCACTTTTTCTCCCCTTCATGAGATGAAGATTCGTTTTCATTATTTAAGCTAGGATCTTTCTGTGCCTGAGGTTTAATGACAGGAAACGATCACAACTCTTAAACTCCGAGTGAGCTCATAAACCAAAAACCTTACATGCTGTTTCCAAAACAGATTCAATAAACATCATTTTGTACGTTTCTCTGTTCCCAGGCTGTGTGTCTTGATTGAATTTGCAAGCGCGTCCATTTGCAAATTCTGAGTCTGAGAGCGTCTGTTAGACCTCTGCATCCTGTCTGCACACTCTCGGTGTGAGGAACCCGCCTTCCCGGCTTCTAGGTCCCTTTTCCTGTTGCCTCCACCCCTGGGTTAGGCAGCAGCCTGACCTCAGCCAGTCTCCCCTGGGCTTTGCTTGCCATCCTCATCTGGATTGGCCAGTCATTTCCTGGAGGAACAGCCCGTCTGCGGAGGAGCTTGGAAAACACCGAACAGTCTGCAAAGGCAAGATCTCTTCTGAAGCCAGCTTGGTCTCTTTCCTGAATGTTTGACCCGGAGGGAGCCTTTGTAAGAGCCTTCAAAGAGGTGTATCCTGAACTGATTGAAAACCCTGGAGGAGGTCAAGGAGAGCAGTCACACTTTTCATTGAGCCTTCAGAGACTGGAACAGTGAACTAAGAATGCTGAGAGGTTTGCCTCGGTAGATTTCCCATTACTGGTGCACTCAGCCAGCCACTCATCTTCCCACCAAATATTTGTGGAATTGCCACTGCATTGTAGGCACTTGTGGGTGCTGGGCATGCGGTGATGGGACAGAAAACCCATGTGCCTGTGTCTCTTGGGGCTTACTATCCAATGGGGGAAGGCGGGCAGTCAGCTGAACATAGGCATTTCAAGTAATGAACAACACTGAATGAAATAGAATGGCAAAACACAGTGACTAATGGGTAACGTGTGGGCGACCCTAGACCAGGTGGCTAGAGAAGTTCGCTCTAAATTTGGGATCAGCCTTAAAATCTGCTTTTGTTCCTGCTCAATGCCATAACAAATTACCACGAATGAGCACTCACTGGGCTTACCTGGTGGTCCAGTGGTTAAGAATCCATCTGGCAATGTAGGGGACCCGGTTTGATCCCTGGACCAGGAAGATCCCACGTGCTGTGGGCCAACTGTCTGTGTTCCACAGCTACTCATCCCGCGTGCCTAGAACCTGTGCTCTGAAACCAGAGAAGCCACCGCAATGAGAGGCCCATGCACCGCAACAAAGGGTAGCCCCTGCTCACCGCAACTAGAGAAAGCCTGAGCACCGCAACAAAAACCTAGCACAGCCAAAAAAAAAGGCAGCCGTGCATTTATGATTTCACATTCTGTAGGCTGGAAGGCTGACCTGGGTCTCACTGGGCTAAAGATCTAGGTGTTGGCGGGGCTGCGTTCCTCTCTGGAGGCTCCGAGGGAAGAACCCATTTCCTCACCTTTGGCAGATTCCAGAGGCCGCCCATGTTCCTTGGCTTGCAGCCTCTTCATCTTCAACACTAAACTCGCCACCATAGGTTGAGTCCCCCTCATGCTGCATCACCCCAGCCTCCATTCTGCCGCCCTTGTCCATTCTTTAGACCCTTGTGATTCCACTGGGGCCACTGGGATAATCTTTATGTTAAGATTTCCATGGGCCTCTGATTACCACTGCCTCTGCTGCCCCCTCTACTGATGCCTCGGGGAGGAAAGGCCAGCCTTGTGGTATGCCGGGGACATTAGAAGACTGAGCTGCAGCCAGCAGGTGGGTACCAGTCTCAGTGTCCAGGGAGACCAGTCTGCCTGGCCTGGGGGCCTTTAAACTTGATGTCCACTCAAAGCTGCCTCTCTTGCTCTTCTCAAACTGTTTCTAGAAAACCTCATAGGGTAGGGAGCAGGGGTTGGGGGAAACTGGACAATGGATTCCTATGTAGAAAAGATTTCAATTATTTTGTTGTTTTATTCATTATTTATTTTTGGCTGTGCTGAGTCTTTGTTGCTGTTCAAGGACTTTCTCTAGTTGCAGAAGGTAGGGGCTCCGATCTAGTTGTGGAGTGCAGACTTCTCTTTATGGCAGCTTCTCGTTGCAGAGCACAGGCTCTAGGGCGAGCAGATTTCAGTAGTTGTGGTGCACAGGCTTAGATGCCCCATGGCATGAGGGATCTTCCTGGACGAGGGATCGAACCCATGTCCCCTGCGTCAGCAGGCGGATTCTCAACCACTGCACCACCAGGGAAACGCCTCAATGTTTTTTTTTAATCTTTAAATATTAATAGATTTAAATGTGGCTTTAAAAATAATATTTAATAAGTATAATCATTAGTAATCATTTAATAAATAGTACAATTAATCATTTTGTCTTTAGAATCAATATTCAATTTAAGAGACAAGTTAAACTTTTAGGGGGCTTTTAAGTTCAGCTTACACATTTTATTGTTCTTTATATAAGTCTAACAGATTATAGCAATAACTTTGGAGGAGCCTTTGAATAATGCTTGGTCCTATTTACAACCTTAGCTCAGCACTTCAAATGCTTTAAATGCATTTATAAATTTAATATATTTATTTCTTTTTAAAGTACTTCAGTTTTTCTGACAGCATGCAAAATCTTCCCCAATCCTAAATTCTTATAGAAACTAATAAATTAAACTTATAAATAAGGGAAACTTTAAATGTTTTTATACTCTACTTAAACTTAGATGTCACTATTTTAAAATTGCAAGTCTAAATTAATTACTCAATTATGCATTTTAAAGTGGAGTTATAAAAGTGACATTCTAATGGGACTTACTCTCTTAAATATCACGTCTGAAATATCAAATATGCACTTTGCCTTCCTAACATAAAAATATTAGAGCTATAGTTTTGTTTATTTTAAATCTTTCTCCACTTAAGCCTAAATCTTCCTGGTGTGTTGGTTGTTAAGCTGTTGTCTTAGCTTCCAGCCTTTTCTGTATTTTGGGGTGAGGGTGCACGGCCTCTGCACATCACCCATCTGATTTGTGAGATGGGGCCCGCTGTTGGTTCTGCCAGTCGGGGGCGCTAGAGGGAGCCTGGGAAGCTGGTGGAGTCACTGCTTCCTGTCTTGTCACCATTGCATTGGCAGTTGGGTCTAGTAGCCGCAGCTACCTCCAGTTTGCAGGTTTTCTTCCCTCCCAGAACCGACCTTAACATCCTCTCCGAGAGACAGCAGCACCCTGGACTGGGCCCCCTCAGACACTGGCAGTCCAGCTCTCAGAGCCCCCCTGCCCCCAACTCTTGACACCTCAGTCATTCCCAGTCGTTCCCTTCTATGGGTTGTCATTGCTTCCTGTAGTTACTTCTGTGATTCCTCGATGTCTACTCTTTGCCATTTTATTCTTATTTGTCCAATACCTGATTAATAATCGTTCTACTAAATGCTCTCTGTTAAAATGACAGATGTGGCTTTTGTCCCCTGACTAGACCCAGACCAATGAACCAGGGTTGAAAACTACATGCCTACAAAAGAAGACAGTAACCATCCCAGGTAACCAAGCTTAGGCATTACCAGAAGTTTCCTTTCAATGTGAGACCCAGACCTGCAGACTTTCAGAATGATTCTTCTCACCCCCACCTAAGGAAACCATAGCATTTCAAATAATTTTGGTGATTGTTCCTCAGCATTCTTTAAATTACCAGTGAAGCTGACCAACTTGATGCACTTGATTCTTGCCAGTATCCCCAAGAGACACTGGGTGCTATTTATGATTTTTAATCAATGACTTCATAATCTAAAAGAGCTGTAAGGAAGTTGCCTAGTTTCCCAGTCTACCTTCAGAAGTATGCCTTTCTCACCACGTCACTCATTCAGTTCAGTTCAGTCGCTCAGTCGTGTCTGACTCTTTGCAGCCCCATGAATCGCAGCACACCAGGCCTCCCTGTCCACCACCAACTCCCGGATTGAGTCAGTGATACCATCCAGCCATCTCATCCTCTATCGTCCCCTTCTCCTCCTGGCCCCAATCCCTCCCAGCATCAGAGTCTTTTCCAATGAGTCAACTCTTTGCATGAGGTGGCCAAAGTACTGGAGTTTCAGCTTTAGCATCATTCCTTCCAAAGAAATCCCAGGGTTGATCTCCTTCAGAATGGACTGGTTGGATCTCCTTGCAGTCCAAGGGACTCTTGAGTCTTCTCCAACACCACAGTTCAAAAGCATCAATTCTTCGGCGCTCAGCCTTCTTCACAGTCCAATTCTCACATCCATACATGACCACTGGAAAAACCAAAGCCTTGACTAGATGGACCTTTGTTGGCAAAGTAATGTCTCTGCTTTTGAATATGCTATCTAGGTTGGTCATAACTTTCCTTCCAAGGAGTAAGCGTCTTTTAATTTCATGGCTGCAGTCACCATCTGCAGTGATTTTGGAGCCCCCCCCAAATAAAGTCTGACATTGTTTCCACTGTTTCCCCATCTATTTCCCATGAAGTGATGGGACCAGATGCCATGATCTTCGTTTACTGAATGTTGAGCTTTAAGCCAATTTTTTTTTCACTTTCCACTTTCACTTTCATCAAGAAGCTTTTTTAGTTCCTCTTTACTTTCTGTCATAAGGGTGGTGTCATCTGCATATCTGAGATTATTGATATTTCTCCTGGCAATCTTGACTCATTACATTGGTTCTTAATTTCCTTGGTTCTTCTGGCCTATGTCTAATCACCTTTGAGAAGAATACTAAGCAATGTGAATACCTTGAACCCAACAATCTCCTGAATTCTTTCATATTCTCAGGAACACATAATTTTTAACAAATACCTAAACCTAAGTCTGATATTAGTTATATATCTTGGAGATAGCTTTGTCTGGAGTCCAAATTGTGAGGTCATTCCATTCTCTATAGACTGAACTAGGATCAAATCAGTTGTCTGCCAACAGAAACTTTTGCTGCCCACTCCAGGGCAGTTTTGAGATGGGCTCAGTAAGTGGAAATAGCACATAGCTTCTGGTTCTGGCCATAGGGGAATGACTTGTATCAGATGAACCTTTCTGCCAGAATAATTATAGAAGCTGGATAAAATATATAAAGTAACTGGAGGAATTGGCGATTACCCAGTGCAGGCAGGATCTGAACTTCTATGATCCCTCCCTAAGAGAAGAGAAACAAATGAGGTAAAACTTCACATTCATCCTGGTTTTTCCAGATGGTTTTTCCCCAAGTCACTGGCAGGGGTATGAGTAAGATGGAGTGGGTGGCAGCAGCAAGCAGCAGTCTTACTGGACTGAGATCAGAGTTTAAGGCTCGAGAGTAGCTGGAACTTGAAGGAAGGGAGAATGATGGAGAGGACTAAATGGGAAACCTGCATACTCGTTTCCCTCAAGCTGTTGACTGACTCCTAAGCTGAACATGGAGCTTTCCTGGTGCTCAGCAGTAAAGCGTCTGCCTGCCAATGCAGGAGATGTGGGTTCAATCCCTGGTTTGGGAAGATCCCCTGGAGTAGGAAATGGCAACCTGCTCAGTATTCTTGCCTGGAAAATTCCATGGACAGAGGAGTCTGGTGGGCTATAGCCCATAGGGTCACAAAGAATCAGACACGACTGAACGCGTGCGCGCACACACACACACACACACAAGCTGAACATGCAGTGAGAACTCCAAGAAACCCAGCAGAAAACAGCAACTGGGATGCTAAAGAGCAGAACAGATTTCAGCTGTTGCAGAGGAGACAGAGGTTCAAGTCCCACCTTTTGGTTGAGGCCCAAGAAAGCCCACATTCTGGGAGTAAGGGTCATGCCCAGTAGCAAGACGGTAGAGTGAAATACAGTGACATCAGAAATTACATTAAATATTAATAAACTAAACACTCCAATGAAAAGACAGAGAAGGTTAGACCAGATTAAAAGATAATAATATTCTGTTTATAAGAGACGCACTTTAAATCTTTGAACAGAGAATGATTGAAAGGTTGGAAACGTATACTATGTAAATGCTAGCAAAAAAAATGTGGTGGTGCTAATTTGAATTGTGCAAACTTCATAATGATAAAATGTCAATAAAGATACAATATAAATATAATAAAATAATCATTTATTGATCAACTATATGCTATATACCACCCTAAGTATTTTATAGTCATTGTTTTGTATAATTCTCTGAGAAGTTTCATGAAGAAAAGTTATCATCCTCATTAGATGAGGAAATTGAAGTGCAGAGAGATTGAGCAATTTGCCTAGGATCACATAACCAGAAAATGAGAGAGATGAGATTCAAATGTAGTTTGGTCTGACCTCTTGCCAGAGAGCTTTTAAATCACTGCTCTGCTTTCTAAGTACAATATTGCTTATGGTATGCTTGTTTGAACAAGCTTGTATGCAGTTGGAGAGGGTCACTGAAAGCACAGGAGTACATTGTAACCTAAGTGGAGGATATTCTGTGGGGATTTCTGTAAGACTGGAACCTTTCAAGAACTAAGATCCTAAGGGAGTCTGCTTAACTTATACACACACTCCCGCACACACAAGTTTCTGTGTAAATGCTTCCCTCTTCTGTTACACATGACCCCTGAAAGGTACAGAGGCCTTCCAGTTCACGGACTCCCGCAGTCTGATTTCTTTGAATTTCTCAGACCAAATTCTCAAGAATCTGGTCTATTTCAAGCATGTATCCATCCTTGATTCAGTCGATAGGTGGCTGCTAAGGTGTGCCATCTCACATGGTTTCAGATTTAACTGTTAAATACTTCCCTTGCAATTGAAGAGGAGGCTCAACAGTTCTCAGGGTAAAGGAGAGACTTGTTTCTGAATCTACGCATATGTGGGTAGTGGGAACCAGAGCAGGAAAACCTCAGGTAATCCTCCCCAACTCATCTCTAGCTCTGTTCTCCCCTCAAAATGCAAAGATGCTTGGAGGGAAGCATGGGCGGCAGGCTCGTGCAGAAGGGACTGGGGGAGCCCAGAGAGAGAGTGGGGACAGATGGGCCTGTCATCGGGGCGGGAGGGAAGAATCTGAAGGGAAACCAGGAGATGAAGCATTTCCTAAAGTGCTCAGCCACGGGCTGAGGTCTCTCTGCCTTTGAGCTATGATGGGAATGTTTTCTCTCAGGGAATATTGTCATCAGCTGCCTGTCCTCTTTCTTCCCGGGCAGGAGCAACTGGAAAAGCCTACAGAGAAGACAGGCTGATGTTTGGAGCATCATGTGCTGAGGTGATGGAGAGTCAGGGTGAGGCAGGAGCCCTAAGAGTCTTCCAAGCTTCTGGGCACCCCCCCCCCCCGCCAAGAATAATTCTGTAACAAGTAATTGTAAGAACAACATTTAACATTCACTCAAGGCTAACTATGACCAAGCGCTAGTGTAACACTCAACTCTTTCTATATTCTCTCTTTTAAACCTTTTAACAATGCAATGAAGGAGACACATTATTATTCACGTTTTAAGCTGAGGCACTCGCTCCAGTATTCTTGGGCTTCCCTGTGGTTCAGATGGTAAAGATTCCACCTGCAATGTAGGAGACCTGGATTCAGTCCCTGGGTTGGGAAGATCCCCTGGAGAAGGGAACGGCTACCCACTCCGGTATTCTGGCCTGGAGATTTCCATGGACTGTGCAGTCCATGGGTCGCAAAGAGTTGGACACGACTGAGCGACTTTCACTTGACTTCACTTCAAGCTGGGGCAGAGGGAGGCTGAGCAGCCTGTCCAAGGCCACAGAACTAATAAGGGGCCACACCAGAACGCGAACCTAGGTGGTCCAGCTCCAGAGACCTAGCTTTTAACTCTACTCTGATAAACTCTTCTTCCACTCTTTGGAACGTGTAACCTAAATTACTAAACCAAAGAACAGTGATTGAGAAAGACGAGAGCTAGCTGGGTGGCCCCGTGGGGCCCCTGGCTTTCCCAGGGTGTCCCACTGGAGGGAAGTTCCCTCTGCGAGGCTCCCCACCAGTGTGCGAGAGGCGCCCTGAGGCGCTTCCCCATCACGTTCCCCTCAGAGCCTGTGAGCGCAGGGAGAGAATGAGGTCCACAGGAAAACCGGGGCCCGGTTTATAGTCCCTGTCTCCTCCTCTGTCTGCCTGCTGTCCCTGTAGCCACAGACCTTTTTCTCTGCCCAGCAATACTAGCTGGTGACTTTGGGCAACTTACTTGAGCTCTCTTTCCTTCCACAAAATGCACCTAATGATGCCTACCTTGCAAGATTAGAGAAAAAATAATATATATATGTGCACACACATGTGTACACTATATACTGCTTACATACACACACATGTATGCATACAAATGGCATAGAAAAGGTTCAGGCTGTCTCTGGGTTAGGTAAAGTCATGGATGTTCCTAGCAGCCTTAGATGTAATAGCCAAAAATTGGAAACCTAAACATCTATAGATTGATGAATGCTGAGACAAAATGAGATATACCCACACAGTGAAGCTCTACTTGGCAACAAAAAAGGAATAAACTACTGACACAGGCTACATCTTAGGCAGACTTCAGAAAGTGTCAGGCTAAGTGAAAGAAGCCAGATACAAGAGACTGTTTATTGTATGATTCATTTATATGAAATGTCCAACAAAGACACACTAATAGAGATAGAAGGCAGATAGATGAGTGATTGCCTGGGGTAGGAAATGGGAGTGGGGATTAATGATAAATGGGCATCAGTGGTCTTATCACAGGAATAAATATGTCCTAAAACTGATTTATGATGATGATTGTACCACCTGGAAAGTTACTAAAATGTAATTGTACACCTGACGTTGCATTTTTTAAAAAATTGTGGTTAAATATACATAAAATTTGCTGTTTTAATCTTTTTTAGGTGTATAGATCAGTGGCATTAAGTAAATACTCACATTGTTGTACAACCATCACCACCATCTATCTCCAAAATATCTTCATCTTCCCCAGCTGAAACTCTGTACCCAATCAAGCAATTGTTATTCCTCATTTCTCTCCTCTAGCCCCTGGCAGCCACCACTCTATCTTCTATCTCCTGTATTTGACTGTTCTGGGCTCCCTGTTTAAGTGGAATCATACAATATTTGTCCGTCTGTGAGTGACTGATTTTGCTCCGAATAATGTCTTCAGAGTTCATCTATGTTGTGGCTTATGTCAAAATGTCTTTCCTTTTGAAGGATGAGATATATTGCAGGGTACATATGTACCACATCTTGTTTATCTTCCTTCAGTGGACGTTTGTGTTGGTGGCTCAGATGGTAAAGAATCTGCCTGCGATGCAGGAGACCTGGGTTCGATACCTGAGTTGGGAAGATCCCCTAGAGGAGGGCATGGCAACCCACTTCAGGATTCTTGCCTGGAGAATCCAGTAGACAGAGGAGTCTGGCAAGCTGCAGTCCATGGGGTTGCAAAGAGTTGGAAACGTCTGAGCGACTAAGCACATCTTTTGACTACTGTGAATAATACTTCTATGAATATTGCTGTATAAATATCTAGAAATTGGTGGGTTTATGCTATGTAAAACATATCTAAATAAAATTATTTTAAAAATAAAACTTTTTTTTCAAAATTTAAAAAGCCAATAAATGATAGATATTGTTATATCAGTAACTGAGAGTGATAAAGTTAATCAAGGAAGTGAATTTTTAAAAATTAATTTAATAAAAAAAAAGACATGGTCTTGGTTTACATAAAGGAAAAACACAGAAAAGTACAAAGAAGAAAAAAAATCTGAATCTCACTTGACACCCATTGAAAGACTACTTTACAAGAATTACCAAATTTTAATTTTACTTGAAATTAGTAGAAGAACTGAACTGAAATGAAGAAGCTGCTGAACTTCAGATGTTAATCCAGAACGGAGATTCATTCCTAAACTCTCTCTCCTAAGGCAAAAGAAAGTTATGGAAAAATATGGAGGTTGGGTTGAGACCCATGGTTTTCTTTCACTTCATGTCTCTTAACAGTCAAAGTTTAATCCCCCAGATGGGCAATTGTTTCATAAAAATCAGAGGATACTTCTGATGTTATTTAAAACTAAGTACCAGAACTTTTAGATGAAAAACAAAGGAACAATATTGAAAACGTAGCAAACTTAAAACAAACTTCTAAGAGGAATGATTAGGGAATGACTAGTTTGTAAGCCAAATAGCTACAAAGATGACAAATCTCTTACTTAAAAGGCAGGAGAAAGTGATTGTAGCTAGAGTCTAAAATAAATCCGAGGAAGCGGCCCATGAATTCTATCGGTCAGTTTTCTCCTCCTTCTGAATTAACTGGTTTTGTTTTTGAATATATCTTCTCCATCCTGAACTTTTTTTCACCCAGATGAATGGAATCCACACTCTCCATGTTCTGCTGTCTTTATCCTCTGTATAAAAGAATCCCCCAAACTTAATAAGGCAAAAAATTGAACTGTATGTTCTTTCAAAGTCACACTGGGGAATTATTTAACAAGTTCACCTGAAGATTATTGAATTTTCTGGGTGAATGTATTGCTGTTTGACTTTACTATTTATTATTTGATCATAGCTCAGATACTGCAAGCATAGCATTTAGCCTTAGTCACTCAGTTCTGTCCGACTCTTTGTGACCCCGTGGACTGTAGCCCTCCAGGCACTTCCATCCATGGGATTCTCCAGCAAGAATACTGGAATGGGTTGCCATCCCCTTCTCCGCAGATACTGCAGAATCACACGTTCATTTGTATTTTTCCATTTGGTAGGAAAGATAGCCCCAAGGGTCATGGCTTTATTAGCATGTACGACATTAACCAGTTTCTTCTGTAACCTAGCAATCTTATTCTAACATTCTTTTTTTTTTGTTTTGAAATGCTTTTCCTGGTGGATTATATAAACTCTTTTTTACCCTAATGCTCTTGGAATCAGTCTTACCATCTAATGGTTCCATGCTAAATTAATGAGCTGATCAAAACCTTTGACACAGTTTATATTTGAATGAGTCATGATTTTACCATTTCAATGATTATAATTTGATTTAGCTGGTAGACTCAGATGATACTCTTTCGTCCCATCTCCCCGTCACCTGGGGAGCCTATTTAGAATGTAGATTCTCCAGCCCGCCCCTCAAAGTCTAATTCTGGGGGTTTGCCTAGCACCTAATGATACACATTTTTAATAAGCACCCCAGGAGATTCTGGTGGTCCACAGACCAGGCATCTTGAAAAAGTCCTCCAGTGAACTGCATGGTGGCGACGGTCCCAATGCCCACTTGATTCCCACCCTGAGGACAGCGAGGACTGGGGTTAAACGCTGAGGACTTGGGATGGACTGGAGTCCCAACAGTGTATTCACCTAAGCTTCAACTTGGAGACGGCAGTTGATCTCAAATGCTCATCCAGCTACTGGCTATATCAGAACAAGAGCTGGGTGGAATCAGGAGTGGGCAATCAGGAATCTGATGATATATGTTGACCGTCGAGAAATTGCTATACTCAACTCTTTTATCGACCTTACAAAAACAGTGATTTTGTATGGTTTGACCTGATAATTCCTCAGGTATTTCTAATTTGAAGCTACTTTGGCTCAATGTGTAAATATGATAGTTGAGACGTGGAATTTCCAATATAGGGGGACATGCTTTGTAGGTTTCATCAGACTTAAAGCAAAAGCAAAAAAAAAAAAACAACTAAGGACTCTCTTCCCAGAGAAAGGTACAAAGTACAACTTTCTGCAAAAAATCTAGGGGAATTTATGGACTCCTTGAAAGTGCAAGGACTTTCAGTTCAGTTCAGTCACTCAGTCGTGTCCGACCCTTTGCGACCCCATGAACTGCAGCGCGCCAGGCCTCCCTGTCCATCACCAACTCCCGGAGTTCACTCAAACTCATGTCCGTTGAGTCAGTGATGCCATCCAGCCATCTCATCCTCTGTCATCCCCTTCTCCTCCTGCCCTCAATCCCTCCCAGCATCAGAATCTTTTCCAATGAGTCAACTCTTCGCATGAGATGGCCAAAGTATTAGAGTTTCAGCTTTAGCATCAGTCCTACCAAGGAACACCCAGGACTGATCTCCTCTGAATGGACTGGTTGGATCTCCTTGCAGTCCAAGGGACTGTCAAGAGTCTTCTCCAACACCACAGTTCAAAAGCATCAATTCTTCAGCAAGGACTTTAGGTTACTCCTATTTTACGAATTTTTTTCTGAAGGTCACATGCTTTAGGGATGAAGCTTTGCTGCCCCCTGCTGCCAAATGATTCTCCAGACAGCTTCTCTTGACTCCAGCCTGTCAAGTTTGGAGTTTTGTAGGGACTAGAACCAGCTGTCATCCCACACCTGTTGGAGTCCAATCCTAGGCAGGAATGGGCCCCCTGAGTGTATTTAATTACCATGTACACAGTTGCAATGAATTCTTGTTAGTCCTGAAGGTAGGGAAGTTCTGTGCTTTGATGGCACACTATGCCTTGTCTAGTCCAGAGTGTACCCTTCAGGGTTATCAGATTCTCATTCTAGGGAAGCTTCTTTACAGCTCCACCCTATGGATAACTGAGAGCAATACAAAATAATTCTTGTTTCTAGAAATACAAATTATGTCCTGTGGGGAGAGACTGACTTGACTTCCCTCTCCCACCAAGGAAGAAGCTGGACACTCATGTACATATCCCCAGTCTCTGTGTCTGTTCTTTAGGTTCTGCTTTGGATGGATTATAGCATCTGACTGGGTCCCTCATCAGGAATTAAATAAAACCTTTATTGCATGCTCATTTGATATTTGTGTTGTTGTTCAGTTGCTTGGTCGTGTCCGACTCTTCTCGACTCCGTGACTGCAGCACGCCAGGCTTCCCTGTCCTTCACCATCTCCCGGAGCTTGCTCAAACTCATGTGCATTGAGTCAGTGATGCCATCCAACCATCTCTTCCTATGTCGTCCCCTTCTCTCCTGCCTTCAATCCTTCCCAGCATCAAGGTGTTTTCTAATAAGTTGGCTCTTCGCATCAGGTGGCCTAAGTATTGGAGTTTCAGCTTCAGTATCAGTCCTTCTAATGAATATTCAGGACTGATTTTCTTTAGGATTGACTGGTTTGATCTCCTTGTGGTCCAAGGGACTCTCAAGAGTGTTCTCCAACACCACAGTTCAAAAGCATCGATTCTTTGGCATTCAGCCTTCTTTATGATCCATCTCTCACATCCATACGTGGTTGCTGGAAAAACCATAGCTTTGACTATAGGGACCTTTGTCGGCAAAGTAAGTGTCTCCGCTTTTTAATAGGCTGTGTAGGTTTGTCATAGCTTTTCTTCCAAGGAGCAAGTGTCTTTCAGTTTCATGACTGCAGTCACCATTTGCAGTGATTTTGGAGCCCAAGAAAATAAAAGCTCTCACTGTTTCCATTGCTTTCCCATCTATTTCCCATGAAGTGATGGGACTGGATGCCATGATCTTAGTTTTTTGAATGTTGAGTTTTAAGACAGCTTTTTCACTCTCCTCTTTCACCTTCATCAAGAGGGTCTTTAGTTCCTCTTTGCTGTCTGCCATAAGGGTGTTGTCATTTGCATATCTGAGGTTATTGATATTTCTTCCAGCAATCTTTCTTTTGTAGCTTAATTTTATTTTTAAAATTTATTTTTTTATTGAAGGATAATTGCTTTACAGAATGTTGTTGTTTTCTCTCAAACCTCAACATGAATCAGCCATAGGTATACATATATCCCCTCCCTTCTGAACCTCCCTCCCATCTCCCTCTCCATCCCACCCCTCTAGGTTGTTACAGAGCCCCTGTTTGAGTTTCCTGAACCATACAGCAAATTCCCTTTGGCTATCTATTTTACATATGGTAATGTAAGTTTCACATATTATTCTCTCCATACATCTCACCCTCTCTTCCCCTCTCCCCATGTCCCATGTCTATTCTCTATGTCTGTTTCTCCATTGCTGCCCTATAAATAAATTCTTCAGTGCCATTTTTCTAGATTCTGTATATATGTGTTAGAATACGATATTTATCTTTCTCTTTCTGACTTACTTCACTCTATATAATAGGTTCTAGCTTCATCCACCTCATTAGAATTGACTCTAATGTGTTCCTTTCTATGGCTGAGTAATATTCCACTGTGTATATGTACCACAATTTCTTTATCCATTCATCTGTGGATGGACATCTAGGTTGCTTCCATGTTCTAGCTATTGTAAATAGTGCTGCAATGAACGGGACACAGATGTCTTTTTCAGTTTTGGTTATCTCAGGGCATATGCCTAGGAGTGTCTCCCAGCAATCTTGATTCCAGCTTCCTATCCAGCATTTCTCATGATGTACTCTGCATATAAGTTAAATAAGCAGAGTGACAATATACAGCCTTGATGTACTCCTTTCCCAATTTGGAACCAGTCCATTGTTCCATGTCTGGTTCTAACTGTTGGTTCTTGACTTGCATACAGATTTCTCAGGAGGCAGGTCTGTATGAGATCCATAAGTTGACTCTTGAAAATTATCCTTTAACAAAGGCCAGGATCATATTAGAGATCTCTGATTCCTTTCCTTGAAAGTTCATACTCTGATTAACAAGACAGCTTTGCTAGTAACTCTGAATATTAAGAAATCTGCTCCTTCCTCTCCCCACTCCCCACCTTCCTCATTCAGGTAGCATACCACCTCTTTGGCTCAGAGGAAAATGTTAGTTGCTCAGTCGTGTCCAACTCTTTGCAACCCCATGGACTGTAGCCCACCAAGTTCCTCCATCCATGGGATTCTCCAGGCAAGACTACTGGAGTGGGTTGCCATTTCCTTCTCCAGGAGATCTTTCCAACCCAAGGATCGAACCTGAGTCTCCTTCATTGTACACAGATTCTTTACTGCCTGAGCCACTGAGAAAGCCCTGCCTCAGGGGAGGTACAAGGCAAAAGCAAAACGAAACAAAACAATGAAAGACTTTGTAAATCTTTCTCAGCTTTGTTTTCCTAAAGCATCAAGCACAGAAGAATTCAGAGGAGCAGGGGAGCAGGAGAGGACTCACATCCTGGAGAAACAGGAGATGGACCTTTCCTTTTACAAAGCCGTGAGGTTGCCTCAGGCTGGGGGAAGGAGACAGACGCAGGAGCATCAAGACCAGGCCCTGAGAGCGAGGTTCCAGGGTCAGGATGGATGGAACAAGAGCAAGGCATGGCCTGGAAGCCCCACTAGCCCCAGTGGACAACTGATGCTGTAGTTGCATGTGTGTGTGTGTGTGTGTGTGTGTGTGTGTGGTGTGTGTGTGTGTGTGTGTGGTATGTGTGGTGTGTGTGTGTGGTGTGTGTGGTGTGTGTGTGTGTGTGTGTGTGTGTGGTGTGTGTGTGTGTGTGTGTAGTGTGTGGTGTGTGTGTGTGGTGTGTGTGGTGTGTGTTTGTGTGTGGTGTGTGTGTGTGGTGTGTGTGTGT
>NW_024070201.1:64621353-64650331 GCF_014754425.2 Oryx dammah
TGTGTGGTGTGAGTGTGTGGTGTGTGTGTGTGTGGTGTGTGTGTGTGTGTGGTGTGAGTGTGTGGTGTGTGTGTGTGTGGTGTGTGTGTGTGTGTGGTGTGTGTGTGTGGTGTGTGTGTGTGGGGTGTGTGTGTGTGTGTGTGTGTGTGGTGTGTGTGTGTGTGTGGTGTGTGTGTGAAAGAACTTTACCTTTATCTTTCTGGGCTATTTTAAAACCCTCAGATCTTGACTCAAGAGGCAAGCTCATTCTTAAAACTCCATTTGTGTTCTGGGGGCTGCTTCTGAGAACAAGTGTTTCAGAAACGTCTCGTTTCAGGTTAGTTGGTGTACATATTGTTTATTCATCCATCTCTATCTAATTTACTGTGGGTAGTGAGGGATAAAAAAGGATTGCAAAACACTGACCCTATAGGCATTAAAAAGTCAACTTCTTTAATCAGCTGAAAAGCAAAACAAAAACCCAGTCAATTTCAGTTCGATTAGTCTAGATGTATTCAGAAAACCTTCCTTCTTTCCTCTTTTTCTTTCACTATGGCTCCAAAGGAATTTCAGATGTGTTTGGAAAAAATTTTACTTTCAAGCTCCTAACTAGTCTAAAGGGAAGGACTGGTCACCACATTTTAAGCTCTTTTCGTGGGGCTCCATCTACTTTAGCGAGACACCTCAAGTGAAATGACCAGCCCGGGGGAAGGAAACGGGGACTGAGACACAGAAACCAGACCTCCTCAGACAGAGGCTCGCTCTCTATTTTAAAACCAACTCCTGTCAGGCTAGGGCAGCCAGAGGAAGGGGTGGTGGATAAGGATTATTTTTCAGGATTGGGAGATCTATTTTTCACTGCAGTTTTATTCTTTAGCTTTCAGCAGTATAAATTCTGTGAAAGTCAGACTTGCAGACCCACTTTTATTTTAAAACGTACAAATCCCTACCCAGACCAAGAAAAAAATGTTTGATTATGCATCATTTTCTGCCAAGGCTACCATCATCACTTTATACTGTAATCCTGCTGGCCCACGGACAAAAGTTAATTTTGAAACTGTGACGACAGTGTAACATACATCCATGAGGATGGACTGGGAGTGAGATGTATTGTTAAAGACAAAGGAAGATCAAATTTGAAAACTTCCTGAGCAGACAAAACCAGTTTGGTCATACAAGCGAAGCTTAATTTAGCTTATTTTGCAAGACAAACGAGGCGAATTTGACCTGAGTCACTTCTTGCTTATGTCTCTGAAAATCATAAGCGAAACTTCAATTGTTCCCCAAAATTAATATGAAGTAACCACTAAACAAGTCTCTTTAAGAAAATTCTAATATTGTGACCAATAACTGCAGAATAAGCACTGTCTCCACACTAGATAAACTGCATTATAATATACCTCTGAGCCTCATTCCAGGTTTTGGTTTGAATGCGCCCAGTTTGCAAGCTTTCTGTGTGTGTGTGATAAACATTTACCAATGACTACTCAGTGATTCCTTGGTTTTACTTCTGTTTTTTTTTTTTTCCTGAACTTTTGACAGTGTCAAGAAAGTAACCCAAAATAGAGGCAGAATTTTTTTTTTTAATTGTTATGGCTTATTCTGGGACTAATACCAGTATTTCATTTCTGGAACATTAATTTAAAAATTAAGGTGGAGTTTTGTAAAACAACTACATGTCTTACCAGATTTTACATTCCACTTAAGGTAGCTGAGTCTGTTTTAGAAGAGACAGACCCATTGAACTGAGAGTTGAACCGTAAAGAAGGCTGAGCACCGAAGAAGTGATGTATTTGAACTGTGATGCTGGAGGAGATTCTTCCTTTGGACAGCTAAGAGATCAAACCAGTCCATCCTAAAGAAAATCAATCCTGAATATTCACTGGAAGGACTGATGCTGATGCTGAAGCTCCAATACTTTTGGCTACCTGATGGAAACAGTTGACTCAACGTAAAGACCCTGATGCTGGGAAAGACTGAGGGCAGGAGGAGAAGGGGGTGACAGAGGATGAGATGGTTGGATGGCATCACCGACTCAACTGACATGAGTTGGAGCAAACTCCAGGAGATAGTGAAGGACAGGGAAGCCTGGCGTGCTGCGGTACATGGGGTCACAAAGAGGCAGACACGACCGAGTGACTGAACAACAAGACCCACTGAGAGCTTACTAAAAATGATTTTAATTGCCCCACAATAGAGGCAACCATTACTTATAGAACTCATCTAGGGAGTTTGCAGACTAAGGAGAGAGGAGGGTAGCCATTGCCCGGGAACTGGGGAGACCAGAGACTTCTCATTTATTTATCTGTTTGGGAGTAAGTTCAACTGGTTTTCTGGTTTCATGTTTTTGCCTGTTTGGTTCCTTTCTCTTTGGGCCTGATTTCATTCTGTGAGATGCAGTCTTATAGGCCCCAGGGAAGAGACCACAGTCTAACCAAGAACTAGAATGAACCCTCACTTACTATTTCCTGAAAGAACAAGATATTAATTTTATTTCAAGTGAAAACTAGTGCCTAGGATGGTTCTTTCCTCCCAATATAGTGAGTTACATAGTCTCCAAAACAGAACAAAGATAAGGCAAAAATCAAAGTAGTCATTTTATTAAAAATACTTGGAATATCTATTTTTCATTTTGATTAAGGGTACTTTTTAAGAGTACTCAGGTTTCTCCTGAGGAACCCGCATGCAAGTCAAGAAGCAACAGTTAGAATCGGACATGAAACAACGGACTAATTCAAGATTGGGAAAGGAGTACAACAAGGTTGTATACTGTCACCCTGCTTATTTAACTCATATGCAGAGTACATCATGTGAAATGACAGGCTGGATGAATCGCAAGGTGGAATCAAGATTGCTGGGAGAAATATCAACAACCTCAGGTAGGCAGATGATACCACTCTAATGGCAGAAAGTTAAGAGGAACTAAAGAATCTCTTGAGGGTGAAAGAGGAGAGTGAAAACGCTGGCTTGGAATTCAACATTCAAAAAAACAAAGATCATGGCATCCAGTCCCATCACTTCATGGCAAATAGAAGGGAAAAAAGTAGAAGCAGTTACAGATTTTATTTTCCTGGGCTCCAAAATCACAGTGGATAGTGACTGCTGCCATGAAATTGGCGCTTACTCCTTGGAAGGAAAGCTATGACAAACCTAGGCAGCGTATTAAAAAGCAGAGACATCACTTTGTCAGCAAAGGTCTGTATAGTAGAAGTTATGGTTTTTCCAGTAGTCATATATAGATGTGCGAGTTGGACCACAAAGAAAGCTGAGTGCTGAAGAATTGATGCTTTTGAACTGTGGTGTTGGAGAATACTCTTGGGAGTCCCTTGCAGTGCAAGGAGATCAAACCAGTCGATCATAATGGATCCTAATAAGCAACCCTGAATATTCACTGGAAGGACTGATGCTGAAGCTGAAGCTCCAATATTTTGGCCACCTGATGCAAAGAGCTGACTAATTGGAAAAAGATCTTGATGCTGGGAAAGATCGAGGGCAGAAGAAGGTGGCAGAGGATGAGGTGGTTAGACAGCACCACTAACTCAATGGACATGAATTAGAGCAAACTCCAGAAGATAGTGGAAGACAGAGTAGCCTGGTGTGCTTCAGTCTATGGGGTCACAAAGAGTTGAACATAGCCAAACAAATGAACAGCAACTTTTAGGATAAAGATATTGGTGTAATATAGAGGCTAAGGGAGTATCCAGAACTGACAGAAGAGGGTAGTTGTGTCAGTCTGGCATTTGTTCTAAATTAATATTCAATAGGATGCCAAACTACCACACAGTTGCACTCATCTCACACACTAGCAAAGCAGTGCTCAAAATTCTCCAAGCTAGGTTTCAGCAATACGTGAATCATGAAATTCCAGATGTTCAAAGTGGTTTTAGAAAAGGCAGAGGAACCAGAGATCAAATTGCCAACATTCAATGGATCATTAAAAAAGCAAGAGAGTTCCAGAAAAACATCTACTTCGGCTTTATTGACTATGCCGAAGCCTTTGACTGTGTGGATCACAACAAACTGTGGAAAATTCTGAAAGAGATGGGAATACCAGACCACCTGACCTGCCTTGTGAGAAATCTGTGTGCAGGTTAGGAAGCAACAGTTAGAACTGGACATGGAACAACAGACTGGTTTCAAATAGGAAAAGGAGTACATCGAGGCTATATATTGTCACCCTGCTTATTTAACTTATATGTAGAGTACATCCAGAGAAGGCGATGGCATCCCACTCCAGTACTCTTGCCTGGAAAATCCCATGGATGGAGGAGTCTGGTGGGCTGCAGTCCATGGGGTGGTGAAGAGTCGGACACGACTGAGTGACTTCACTTTCACTTTTCACTTTCATGCATCCCAGGGACGGGGGAGCCTGGTGGGCTGCCGTCTATGGGGTCGCACAGAGTTGGACACGACTGAAGTGACTTAGCAGCAGCAGCAGCAGAGTACATTGTGAGAAACACTGGGCCGGATGAAGCACAAGCTGGAATCAAGATTGCCAGGAGAAATATCAATAACCTCAGATATGCAGATGACACCTTCCTTATGGCAGAAAATGAAGAACTAAAGAGCCTCTTGATGTAAGTGAAAGAGGAGAGTGAAAAAGTTGGCTTAAATCCCAACATTCAGAAAACAAAAAGATCATGGCATCCAGTCCCATCACTTCATGATAAATAGATGGAGAAAGAGTGGAAACTGGCAGACTTTATTTTTTTGTGCTCCAAAATCACTGCAGATGGTGACTGCAGCCATGAAATTAAAAGACACTTACTCCTTGGATGAAAAGTTACGACCAACCTAGACAGCATATTAAAAAGCAGGGAAATTACTTTGCTAACAAAGGTCCATCTAGTCAAGGCTATGGTTTCCAGTAGTCATGTATGGATGTGAGAGTTGGACTATAAATCAAGCTGAGCACCGAAGAATTGATGCTTTTGAACTGTGGTGTTGAAAAAGACTCTTGAGAGTCCTTCGGACTGCAAGGAGATCCAACCAGTCCATCCTAAAGGAAATCAGTCCTGAATATTCATTGGAAGGACTGATGTTGAAGCTGAAACCCCAATACTTTGGCTACTTGATGCGAAGAGCTGACTCATTTGAAAAGACCCTGATGCTGGGAAAGATTGAAGGCGGGAGGAGGAGACAACAGGCGATGAGAGGGTTGGATGGCATTACCGACTCAATGGACATGAGTTTGAGTAAACTCCAGGAGTGATAGCAGTCCATGGGGTAGCAAAGAGTTGGACACAACTAAGCAACTGAACTGACTGACTGAGGATGCCAATCAAGGATCATGGTTTTGGTCAGATCTTTGCAATCACTACTAAGATGCGATCTAAGGCAAAAACTCCAAGTGACTTTGCAAGATAAATGTGAATCTACATTCATTACCTGGGTTTATTAATAGAAAGGACAGGGCACACTCATCTGCCAAATGGAGCAGAGAGACCCTGCTTAGCCCCTGGTCGATCCTGTAATTCAATTGTATTGACCTGACGGAGACCTCCTGAGGTTGGGCTGGCAGGAGCAGGGCTGGTGTTCTGCGTTGTGTGGGTCGATTGGGGAGCAGTGGAAGGTGCACGGCACTGAATCAGGATGACTCTAAGCCCCGCCCTTCCATACAACCTGTTCTTTAACTCGACATTGATTTTCAATCTTGCTGTGATTAATGTCCGCCTCCTCCCACCTTTAGGGCTTCCCTGATGGATCAGCGGTAAAGAATCCAAAAGCAATGTAAGAGACACAGGAGACGAGGATTCGATCCCTGGGTCAGGAAGATTTTCTAGAGGAGGAAATGGCCTCTCATTCACCCTCTCACAAAATACATAATTTTCACAGTCCAGATGGATTGGTGAAACCATTCACAAATTCTGTGGCAATAGCAAGTTCTAAGCAACAGCAGGTTTTTGATAAGATACTTTTGACCATGGCCCATGCTTCAATTTTTCAAATCAGAGTTTATTCCGAAGCTTGTCATACAGTTAGATAATTATGAGGACCTCCTTGGATGTATCGTGTATTTTTTTTTCTTTTTTAAAAAGTCTTTCCTAACTGGTCCAAGCATTAATAAATATTACCCATTACTTATTAAAACCTAAATACCAAATTCTAGTCCCCACTTTACAAGTAGATAAACTGACACAAAGATAAAGAGAAGTGATTTGTCCATAGTCAGTCAGGGGTAAAATCTAAATCTCTTAGCTCCTAATTTAGTGGTTTATATGCTAAATAATTACCCTGCCTCTTCAGGCCCTCTGGGAACACTATCCTGAAACTTTAAGCAAAATGAGCCCCACGTACACTCTCACCAGAAAAATTAATTAGATAATTTATCAAGTGTGAAAACAACATCAGAATATTCCGTACAATTGATCAAGGACTTCAAAATAATTGTTATAGAAAAACATTCCTTCAGGCAAAATAAGTCTGAAATTCAACAGGACAGATTTACACGTTTAAAACTAGTGTAAAGTAAGGACTACAATTCCATCTATAATGCAAATATCACATTTCCCCAGAGTTTAAAACAACTCGCTTAAAGCTGTTCAATTATTTTAGCAGTGCAATTTTAAAAGAGAAACGACACTTGAACAAGTCTCATTAAAAGTAGCACTCTTAAGTGATAAGGCAATGTAACCAAATGCTATTTGTGAATTCTAGGTAGTGACCACTGTAAAATTTTTTCAATAATTCTGCATATTTGAGAAACTGCATAATAAAGTGCTGGGGGAAAAAAGTAAACAACCAAACAATCCCCAAATATCTAGTCCTTACCAGAAAACATTACATGACAAATAACCTACCATAAAATGGTGAACTTCAACGTTCATGATCGTTTGTGCTGTGTGCCAGGCAGGGCGTCAAGTCTAGGGTTTCTGCCTTGGACAGAACCTTGCCCTGCTGCTCATCGCTGACATGCCCCTCAGGGCTCAAGTGGAAGTGCTTATGTGCTTTCAGGACCACTGATTGCATCTCTTTCCTGGAATACAGAAATCCACCTGCCCTTTTTCCCATGGGCGCTCTATTTAGCTTTTATCCTGAAATCTAGGAGACAGTTGGGGAGCTGCAATCAGCGGAGACAAGGAAGCTCTAAGAGGAGGTTCTCCCTTTTGAGAGACAGCACGGCAGCTGCGCTTTGCAGACTTCCCAGGAAATGGAGGGAATGCATGGACCTTCAGAGCCTCCAGCCCTGAGAGAGGAGTGGACTGTGCCCCTCCCCACTCCTGTCCCATAGGCAGGGCCAGTGTCCTGCTGCCAACGCCCCTTGAAAGGAGCACGTCTCCTTTCTCCACGTGTCCCCTATCCAGGATTACTTTCCTGCATTTTATGAAATTTTATAACTGGAATTGCAAGGAGAGGAGGAAAAAGCTTCAAAACTATTGCTTCTTTTTCATTTCCTCAAGGCACTGCACTGCTTAGGTATTTATGGAACTGGGTATCACAAAAACACCTGATGGTATTTCACACAAAACAATGATAATTTAATTGAGGCAAAACAAGAACAGCAGTTACTGAATTAAGGAAAGATATTTCAAAATCGTAAGTTAGAAAAATCTAATCATTAAGAACATTTTCTGGTCCCCCAAAGACTTGAGGATTCCCTGGGCAGAGGGAAGACAGCAACTGCTCCCTTCTGAGGAGGGTGTACTCTACCCACATGGATGCTCTTAGTTTATCTAAGACTTATGGTATAAAAACAGTAATGAAGGGCAATTTTATAATTCTATACCTGCCACAAAAACTAATTGCTAGAGAGCATCCAATGCGTTAGTCCATCATTAGGGGGAAAAAATCCTCAATTTTCATCCTATTTCAGGGCTTCACAGGTAGCGCAGTGGTATAGAATCCACTTGCTAATGCAGTAGATGCCGAAGGCCTGGGTTCAATCTGAGTCAGGAAGATCCCCTGGAGAAGGAAATGGCAACCCACTCCAGTATTCTTGCCTGGGAAATCCCATGGACAAGAGGTTGGTGGACTACCCTCCATGGGGTCACAGAGTTGGCCACGACTGAGCGGCTGCACACACATGCATTTAGTCCCCCCAACCATTCTGCAGAACAGCCAGAAACCGTCATTGCTGCAACAGCTAAAGGACAGGTTAAAAAAAAAGAAAACGAACCACCAAACTACCAGTCAGCATGCTGACTTGTTTTCCAATAACAAAGGGTACGACCTGTAGCAAGTTTCAATGAACACTGGGCTGGATATCTCTGGGAAAAGAAGAAATTATTTTTAACAATTTCCAAAAATTAATGTTAAAAGGTTAACAAAACAGATACACAGCCCAGATACTTGTAGGTCAGCTGGGTCCAAACCAGCATGTTTCAGAGTGGGACTGGAGGGTTGAAAAATGAAAGGAAGAGATCCACTTTCCAGCTAAGTTTTGATTCTGAGCTGGAGTCAACAAAACCGTCTATGTGGAAAGACAGTCTGATCATTACTCTTATCCCACATTCACAAGGAATGATGAGTATATAGTAAGTGGCAGGTTTATTACAAAATGCCAAATGCTGGGAGTTTTAAAAAATTGTTCAAATTAAAAGGAGACCCTAAATTGATACTAAATTGAAGTACTACGTTAGCAAAAAATAAACCAATTTTTTATTGGCAAAATCCTTTTGTAATTACTGTCAACATTCTGCTGGTTAGAACTTCATTTCTTAAAACAGAATTTTATGGTTTGCACGGACCTTAGAAATATCTAATCCAACTCCTTCAGGGAAACCTGAAACTAGGATAAGCTGAAGTGAGGTAAAAACCTGTTTTTGTTTTGATTTAAGGCTCCCAAGTTAGTAGAAAAAAAAAATAACATAACCAAAGCAGGAAATGACTCACCTCAGTACCTAATGCACAGACATACTTTTAATAGAAATTTGACCAGGAAGCTTTTAAATATTATTTCCTTTTTTTGTTAGGGTTGAATGTTTTGTGGCAACATGTAACTTTTTTTCTCTGAGGAAAGGACAGTTTATTGTAGAAAAAAATGTAAAACAGGTAAGCTGCACAAAGAAGAAAATAAGTCATCAAAAAGTAGTAGCTTTCCTTCAGGCTTTCTTTTACCTATGGAACAAGAACAACTTTATTGTTTTACATGTACCTTGACAGGTACTTATTTTTGGACAACAATCACAGGAACAGCAGTGTTCAAGAGAGCTGAAAATTTCTGGGCTCAAATAGCTTTTCTCACCACCAATGAGCTGCCATACTGGCTGACTAGGTGAGACATTTAAACTTTCTATGTTGGTGATTATGTGTGTGCATCTCCTTGTTCTAGACCTTGCTGCTGCTGCTGCTGCTGCTGCTAAGTCGCTTCAGTCCTGTCCGACTCTGTGCAACCCCGTAGGTGGCAGCCCACCAGGCTCCCCCGTCCCTGGGATTCTCCAGGCAGGAACACTGGAGTGGGTTGCCATTTCCTTCTCCAATGCATGCAAGTGAAAAGTGAAAGGGAAGTCGCTCAGTCGTGTCCGACTCTTCATGACCCCATGGACTGCAGCCCACCAGGCTCCTCCGTCCATGGAATTTTCCAGGCAAGAGTACTGGAGTGGGGTGCCATCGCCTTCTCCATTAGGTAACAAAGAACCATGGAAGGGCTGTGTAATTCACTCTGTCTGGAACAGACAAAAAAGGATGTATAGCCTAACACCTAGCAGCTGGTTTTCACATGGTTCTGAGTTCTAACTCTGGAGAAATGCTACACTGTAGCCTAAAGGAAATAGTAAGCAAGGTAGAATGAAACAACTTAAAGGAGAATTATTTGATAGATAACACAGTTGCATTTAATAAGTATGGTTATATTTAGGGTTTAAAGTAGTCCCTGAATAGCCTTAATAACACCCTGGAGGAAAAACCAGGGTGAATGAGAACTTAAGCTTCCAAGGATTTTGGCTCAAATCCCCTGAAATCCATAGGAAGTCAAATAAAATTCACTCATATTATATCTTTCCCATTGTTTTTTTTTTTTGTTTGTTTGTACATTATTATTGAGAACAGGGTAAGTTTGCTCCAGATGTCTTTTCTGTTGTTTCTTGAACAAATCAGGGGATGCTATATGCCTGAGTCAGTACTCCGTGGCTGAAAGCCCTCCCTCCGAAGACTGCCCATGTCGAAGCGGGTGGAGACCTCACAGCGTACTAATAACGTGTCATCCTTGATGAAGGTTCTTTGTCTGAGGGCTTCCAGATGCATAAAAGTCACGTAGCCAAAACCCTTGGGGTTCCGGGGGATGGTGGGTCTCTGAAAGGCCAGGAGCTCTGGTTTGGCGTCCATTATTTCTTCATGGTTTTGCCTCACAGCTGCTTCAGACTGATCAAGGATTGTAAGGCGGATCGTTCCCTGGAAGGGCCAAGGCAGGTGGCTGTCGTACTCCCCTTGCATCGTGTGGACAAAGAGGGATATGTAGTTGGCACAGCGCTGTGCGCTCGGCAGCTGCAGGTGCAGGCGCATGCATAGTTTGTAGCCGGGCTTGCCCGTGTAGAACCCGGGGCTGTGAATGACAACGGGTTTCTCCTCTTCTTGTGATTTCAAGTGCATCCCAAAGTTGCCAATCTTCCAGATGTAGATCCCATTGCACTGCTGTGCTTCTATTTCAGCAACTTTGTCCTCAAGGGTTCGAATAGTTCGCTTGAGCTCACTTACATACATGCTCTGGGTTTCCATTTTCGCAGTCAGTTCCCGGATTTGATGGTCTTGTCTTACAAGGCGACCCTCTAACTGTTGAATGGTTTCTTGGAAATTGTGGACTTCGGAGTGACGCCCAGAGGAAGGCCGGGTGGGAGGGACAGAGTCATACGGAGGCATGGTGCACTGAGGCGCGGGAGCCACCGCTAGGCTTAAAGTCTGGACAGCCTGGGCCATCATTCTCATATGCGACTGGGTGTTCTCTTGCAGGTGGCGTGCCAAGTGATTCCTCTGCATCTGAAAATCACACACAGGCCTCAGGTTAGGAACAGAGATGCGAACACTAGGAAAGGGACCTAGCCAAGTCAAATAAAAGGTTCTGGTCACATCATCACTTGCCTCAGTTCCCTACAACCTTCTTTAACTGCATCAGATTCTCCATCCAGAGAAATGATCTTGCCTCTTCATTCCCTGAAAAACTGAGAGGCTATCTGCTGAATATTCATTCAGGTTTCACTCAGACAAACCTCCTCCCATTTGTAAAAGTATCAGGATCTATGCCCATCCTCTTTGGACTCAGAGCTGACCTCCTCTTGTCCTAAATTAATGCTTCACCTGGGCTCCAAGTGGCATCCATCACTTTTCACCTCCGCAGAAGGTTTTGTTTAGCCATCTGCTTTCTCCTTTATCTTCAAACATTCTCTCCTCTTAACCCTTCCCCTCAGAACAGATTTATTAAAGTCTTTCCTGTTAAAAAAAAACCAGGGTGCAGGGGGAGCAACCCCTTTATTGATCTTGTGTCTCCCTCAAGCTAATACCATTTTCTTCCTCTTCCTTTTATAACCAAGAGTCATCCACCTGCACTGTCTCCAACCCCGCACTTACTTTTACAAATCTACTGCAAAGTGGAATCTTCCCTGTTCTTCCTATTTTTCTAAGATCATCAAGAATAGCTTAATTGTTATATGAAAAAAACATAATATAACAATTCTATTGTGAGGGTAATTCAAGTACATTATAGAAAGAAAGGGTAGATGATCAAATAGAAAATAAGCTACCTGTTATCTCACCTACCATGAACATTTTGATACATTTTAAGTCTTTCTCTCTATGCACACAAGCCATACAGGATTTTCCCATCAAGTGTAATCATACTATAGACTATTTGCTCATTTAAGTTATTACATGCATACTTACTGTAAAAAAAAAAAACAAAAAACACCTCATATAAAGGCACAGCAGAAAAGCCAGTGTACTCACCCTCTCCAGAAAGACTGACTTACCACAAACACTGCTGTCTTTCAGGTACCCGAGAAAACCGCTCACTAGGTCTTAAACTCATGTCAGAGATCATAACAATACTTACTCCTTGCCTGATTCACCAGCATCTGAGACTATTCATTCATGGCTCCTTTCCTGGGCTACTTCTCTTTCCAGTACACTCCACGCAATCCCAATCACACCTCCCACTGAAATCACCAACTAACTACTTCCCCAAATCAATATTCTGAGTCCCAATTTCTCTTTGGCGCTAAAGACCACATAAACAGCATGTCAGCCATCTCCAATTCCACTGTTACCCTCTACCACACTATATAACTTAATTTTCTTGATCTGTATTTGAGAATTAAAAAAAAACCAACTTACCTTTTCATGGCAACCAAAAGCACTGAATGTGCACGGAACTGGGGCTGTAGGACAGTCTAGATCATAGTGATTGGGCATCTGAAAACCAAAGCAAAGGCTGAGAGATGTTTCTCCCTGTATTTAATATTCTAGTTGACAAGATCATACTCAAAGAATAACACTTCATCTAAACAAGATTATATTGTCTATGGCTGCTTCTGATACAATGGGTGAGCTGAGCAGCTGAAACAGAAACCAGTTAGCCCACAAAGATTAAAGTGATATTTACTTCCAAAAGTCACAGAGAAAGGAAATATCAACATCTCATACTGTGCCCCCAAATCACTCAAAATTCATTTGAGAACATGAGTTTATTCCTATTGTTGGAGAACTGGCACCCTCTAGCGGCATTTTAAAGAAAAAGCACCTTCTGATGTCATCCTCAATGCAACTACAACTCTCACTGAGGTCTATGCCACTGATTCAGTTCAGTTCAGTTCAGTCACTCACTCATGTCTGACTCTTTGCGACCCCATGGACTGGAGCACACCAGGTTTCCCTGTCCTTCAATATTTTCCACAATTTGCTCAAACTCATGTCTACTGAGTTGGTGATGCCATCCAACCATCTGGTACTCTGTCGTCCCCTTCTCCTCCTGCCTTCAATCTTTCCCAGCATCAGGGTCTTTCCTAATGAGTCAGCTCTTTGCATCAGGTGGCCAAAGTATTGGAGCTTCAGTTTCAGCATCAGTCCTTCCAATGAATATTCAGCATTGATTTCCTTTAGGATTGACTGACTTGATCTCCTTGCAGTCCAAGGGACTCTCTAGAGTCTTCTCCAGCACCACAGTTCAAAAGCATCAATTCTTTGGCGCTCAGCTTTTATGGTCCAACTCTCAGGCCCGTGATGAGGGACCAGTAAACTGTGTACATCAGAGCCACTGACTGCACCCTGTGTTTCCCTCATGACCACCTTTCATAGCTTGTTATCTTCTGTTAACCTGCACATACTCTGACTACAATGGGGAGACCCAGATGTTAGAAGACACTTTAAGCACCTAAGTTTTAAAGAAGTCTCGGCTTTTAATTTGGGGACTCCAAAAAAACATTCTTTAAGGTAAGATTCATTATGCAGAATTATGTTTTCTGAAAGTGGTACGAAATTTCCTCTAAAAATTTAGTTTAGCTATAATCTCAGATGACCTAACAATATACTGGGCTGCACCTAATGGAAGTTTTTGGCTTAATTCTCACTTATGACTTGAGTAATACTGCTATTTGTATTTGTCTGTTTTACAAGATTGTTGTTTCTTGCAATGACCAAATATGTAGCTAAATCTCCAATGAAAATAATGATGACTAGGCAACTTGAGCTGGAGGAGGAAACAGCAACCCATGTGACCCTTCAGAAACGACATCAGCGATCACTTATTCCACCCTTCACTTCACCTAGTCTGTAACAGTGGTCAGCAAAGCTGTCTCTGAAGGGCCATGGAGCAAATATTTTCAGCCTCGTAAGCCCTATAGGGTCTGTCATGTACATATGTGTGAAGTCGCTTCATTGCGTCTGACTGTGCGACCCTCTGGATCGCAGCCCACCAGGCCCCTCTGTCCATGGGATTCTCCAGGTAAGAATACTGGAGTGGGTTGCCATGCCCTCCTCCAGAGAATCTTTCCAACCCAGGGATCGAACCCAGGTCTTGTATGCAGGTTCTTTACCACTAGTTTCATCTAGGAAGCCCATGGACTCTGTCACAAGTACTCAACTCTACCACTGCAGTACAAAACCAGCCATACACAAGACACAAATGCATAGGCACGGCTGTGTTTCCATGAAACTTATTGAAAAAAGCAGGTAGCAGTCAGATTTAGCTGGTGGGCTGGTTTACTAATCCCTAACTTAGAACGTCAACTTTCTTATCAGAGATCAACGTGCAAGACAATCGCACAGTCAGAGTCAAAATCTAGGTTTTTTGACTCTAAACCTAGCATTTTTTCCTACATTAAGTTTTACTTCTGCTAGGTTTTAGATGTGCTTTCCTTTAAACATCAAAACAAAGCAAAAAAGAAAAACCAAGTAGGTGAGAGTTCATAAGCAAAAAGAAGTTTAACACCTTCAAATTAAGGCCCTGTTGGAAAAAAAACTAAAGGACTCTGTTAACACATGAATGGAAAAATTTAGTTGAGGGACAGGTCTTGCTTTTCCTACTTAGTAAGGTAATCAATTATGATCTCTGGGTTTGCAGATTTCATGGGTGTATAAATATTTAGTGACTAATATTCATATTCTGTGGGTAAACTCTCCAAATGTCAGAAGATAGCAACCAGATGGAACTTTCCTTTCTCTATTAATAATAAAAATGAATAGTTTTCTATTACAACTTCTGATGATGCCCCATCAGGGGTCTAAGACAACAAAACAGATGGGCTACAGATCTTGGAATCTCCCACATGCCTCAGGGGCCATGGCAATAAATAACCTTCTGCTACAGACTTGTTTCCTTCTATTTCTTCTTTTCAAGTGGTTTCTGGATACCTAACACCCTTATTTCACAATCTAAAGATGTATTTCTTATAAAGTTTTTTGTTCTTTAAATGGGCATTTTAAATTATTTTTATCTAAAAATTACTTGGCTTTGTTTGGAACTTTTATGAATATACATAAACACAGATATTATGTTAATGATTTAGGAATTTTAAGTACTTATGACTGAATACTTTGTTCTTTCTGAAAGTATTATATCAATATATCAGAAAAAAACTCAAGTTTTCTAAAAAATTGAAATATAGTGGATTTACAATATTATATTAGTTTCCAGTAGATAGCAAAGTGATTCAGTTACATATATATTTATATTTTTCGGATTACTTTCCATTATAGGTTGCTACAAGATACTGAATATAGTTCCCCAGTGTGCTATGTATATACTTGTTGCCTGTCTATTTTATGTATAGTAGTTTGTATCTGTTAATTCAACACACCTAATTTATCCTTCCCCGCTGTTTTTCTTCTTCCGTAACCCTAAGTTTGTTTTTTTATCTCTGGGCCTCTTTTTTGTACACAGATCCACTGGCATCATTTCTGGACCCCTTATGTACGTGGTGATGTGTAGCGTGTGTCTTTCTCTGTCTAATTTGCTTCACTTGGTGTGAGATTCCCCGGGTGCATCCATGCCGCTGCAAACGGCAGCACTCCATTCTTTCCTGTGGCTGCTGCCATGCTTCAGTCGCTCAGGCGTATCTGACTCTGCGACCCCATGGACTAAGTAATAGTCTAACGTCTATATACATACACCACATCTTCTTACACCCATCATCTGTTGACGGGTGATACATCTAAATACATCTATTTAGTTTGTTTCTAAGTCTTGCCTGCTGTGAATCACATAGCTACGAACACTGGGGGGCATGAACCTTTGCTTTCTTCTTCTGTGCTACACGGTGTGGCTTGTGGGATCTTAGTTCCCCCAACCAAGAGTTGAATCCAGACCCTTGGCAGTGCAAGTGCGGAGTCCTAACCACTGGACTGCCAGGAGTTCCCCATGTGCCTTTTCAGATTACGACTTTTCATCTCTGGGGGCTATATGCCCATGAGTGGGATTATGAGATCAGACAGCAGTCCCACTTTTATTTTTTTAAGGAACCTCCATGCTGTTTTCCACAGTGGCTGCACCAATTTACATTCTTACCAACAGTGTAGGAGGGTTCCTTTTTCCCCACACCCTCTCGAAAATTCATTATTTGTAGACTTTTAAATGATAGCCATTCTGACTGGTGGGAAGGGACAACTGATTGTGACTTTGATTTGCATTTAAAACTCACAAAGTTTTAATTCTTCTTCAATCTGCATTCCTTTTGCCTTATTGATTTAAATTTTCGATTAAAGACCTAATTCACTTCTTTAATCTATTTATGGAAACATTGGTTTATGAAAGAGAATCACTATACCTGTTCTCTGATGAGCATGGTATTGCAGTATTCACAGATGACATTTGCCAAAGGACAGTTCTGCTCATGAATCTAAATTTTATTGGCGAAATATAAGAAAAAACATGAGAAAAGCTAAAAACAACCTATTTTTATAAAAAGCAATATTTTTCACTATGAATAAATTAGGACACTGGGGTGTATAAAATAAAAATGTGAGAATCATCTATAATGGTTATTTTCTCTCCCTTTGCCAGTGAAGAAATGAGATTCATCTCACCTTCCAGCTCTTTGAAAGAATATGATAGTATGCAAAAGAGAATCTTTTAAATAACTTTTTAAAACCTGATTGAAAGTCATAGAGCATCTGTGACTGTTTGGACATCATTCATCAATACTATAATTCTCCAAAGACCTCTTTTCAAAAATTTTCAGCAGCAGCAAGATGATTTAATTAAAACTTTTATCAGGAGGGTAAAGAACAGAAGCATGATTGGGGCATGTGGCCTAGGTTCTTGAAGGCCCCAGAAAAATGAGCCTTGTTTTCTAGAATACAATAAATGTAAGAAATAACCAACCCTCCTGGTTAGGCCCATTTTTACTGAAGTTTAAGAAGACACCAATTTGCTATAATTATGCCTCAGACTTCACTGTTTTTATCAAGTTAGCTGACAGTGTTTGAATAATTAATCAACTTAATAAGCATAATATGCTTGATCTCATAAGTAGGAACACTACCAAGATGAATCTGCAAGAAATAAAAGTCTAAGGAAATATCTTGATAGTAAAAAGAACATAAACTGTACATACATTATTTTAGTAAAAAGGACACAGGATGGGGATACAGGATCTAGGATCTCTGTGCTGGCCTTCCCATTGATAATATTAATATAGAATCACTTAATGTGTCTATAAATGGAAAAAAATGTTCTATCATCATGATGCTGGCAGGTGCCATGGAGTTTCTTTTACAAAATAAACATTTTAATTGAAGTATAACTTAAGTACAGAAAAGTGAATTCATTTGTAGGTGTACAGCTCAATGAATTATCACCAAAGAAGCATACTTTGTGGGATTTAATTTAATCTCCTCAAAGTTTCAACAACTCATTCTCTTTTTTAAAGAGAAAAATGTAAATCTTATACAGCAATTATTTGTCTCTAATCCAAAACTGGTTATTAAAATTTACGTAGGGAAACAGATCAGCACATACTTTCCTAGGTTTTGTTACTCGTATCTACAGTGGTTAAGGAGCAGAAATAATGCTTTCCAAGAAAGAGACGAAAATATAAACCCTACATTCATTCACTAAAACGGTTTACTTAACTTACTTTCTTAAACTCAGTCTAGTCTTCTCACAATTGATAACACAGACTCAGGACTAGATTAACATCTTCATCTCTGCTAACTCCTTCCACTGTACATTAAAAAAATAAAACAGTAGTTGAATCAACAAATCCAACTTAGTACATACCTCTTTATCTTCAAATGCCATTAATACAGCACAGTTTTCACAAGGAACCTGTCTCCTTGGACACTCCTTGAGAATATGAAAATTAAGGTGGCATTTCTGGAAGGGACGCTGGCATTGCGGACAACTCATAAGAGCAAACTCACAGTGTGCCTGATGCTCCTATGAAGAAAAATAAATAAGCAGTATTTGCCAGTCCTTGAGAAATTTCCTAAATACATTCTAAGAACATACTGCTCTCTTCTACAGAATTGGCTACTGAACCTACTTTGTGTAGTACATACCACAGAACCACAATATGAAGGCTTTAATGGATTTTTTTCAAATAATGGTTGTGAATTGAAAGTTTATACAAAGGACTTGACTTTTCAGGTTCATTTATCTAATTAGGGAAGAGGGTTGGGAAGAAGCAGATTTTCTCATTGTCAATTTAGTGCTGTGTCCAAAAGACCACTCTTTCAAAAGAAGCTAAGGGGGTAAGCTACATGTATATTTTAAATGCTTAATTTCAAATGGAACTTAAGCAATATTTAACTTCTCATAAAAACCACCACACTAAGGATTGATTAACTTAAAAGCAAATTCTTTTATCTGGTGGCTTCAGTTCATCTTAAGCTATTGTAGAACTCCATTTACTTCAAAATAAAATGAATAATTTAGAAAACCAGAGAAAAAAGTATGATGAAGGTGCTAAGATGATGACTACGTGGGGCTTGTTGCTTATTTCAAAATGAGAGAAATGAAGCTATGGGATTAAAACGTGAGACATTTAAAATGCTCTTCAGTTTCATTGCAGATAAAGTTCACCCAAAAGACTTTTAGAAGAATACTCATTTATTTTTTATTATCACAGGGTGTAAAGCCAGAGTAGATGGAAAAAGAAATTTCTGGATTCTACTTATATTTATACTCAATAATGAAAGGGTTGGTGTTATTTCAGTAAGAATTTACTAGCCAATCACTATATGCTAAGCAGTGGCAATATCCAGATGGACAAAGCAAAGTCCCCGTTCTCCAGGAACTTCTTGCATAAATGCACATGGCTAGAAAATAACTTTAATACCTCAAGATGCCTCAGTTCCATCTTGTGCAAACAACCTTCATTTGGACATTTCACCATCAAAGAAAGAATCTCTCGTTTTGCAAAATTGTCAGGAAATAGTTGATTTTCCAGCAGTATTTCATTGTCAACTGGACATTTGTGACCTGCATCCCTAAAAGAAACAAATACGTTATTTAATAGATTTAAAACAAACATTCACCTTAGAAAATACAAAACAATAATACATCATATATAAATTCTTCATATATGATTTCTTATAGAAAATAAATGCATTGTATTGTATAATATCACCAAAATAAACTGTCCTTTTATGGACAGTTTATGAACCAGTCTTGCCTGTGTTCTGACAGCAGCCATTTAACATACTAGGGAGATGTAACTAAATATATGCTGCTCAGAATACACTAATAACATGTCTACAGTTATTAGTCATAAGTAAAAATTAAATCCATTAGCAGTAACCCCGTGAGGCCACATTTTTAAGGTTTACTCTGAAGGTTATCAACACTGGCTCATGGACAACACCAGGTTCTTGTATCTTTGTGTCATGGGTACAATGCAGTTGGGGAGTTAAAAGGACCTCTATCTCCTGCTTCCCCATGGTTTATTCTGTCCAATGATGGGAAAAACTATCCCCAAGAAGCTTGGGTGTCTGTCATTCCCCTTTCACTTTTTGTGATGTTTCAATCTTCACTCACAAAACGTGGCAGGTCAGGGAGGCTACAGAGCACCCATCGCTCAGACACTGGTTGTGCACTTCCTATGTGTAAAGCAACAGTGGTGGTTCCTGTGGCAGGTAAAGGTGCTGAAAATAAACTGTGCTGTCAAATGTCTCAGAACTAGAAATGGTGTGACATAGTCATTGTTTATGGGCCTCTCTCAGATTGCATTATTACACTGTCAAATATCTTTTTGAGAAGCAGGGACATAAACAAATTTACTGAAATATATTCCCCAAACCTAGATGATTGGGTGTTTAAGAGAAAGTAAGAAGAACCTTTCAAAGTGAACTGGAAATAATTATCCACTGCATAAGCAATCACTCCAAAAGAATATGGAACTGGATTGAGATGTCTTTTGATGCTCTGAATGATTATACCGACAAGAAATTCCTGAGCCATTCCTTAAGAACATTAAAGTCAAAGTTAGTGGTCATTTCTAGTTTAGAAGGAGATAGAAAAAAAGAAAAAAGGCCTCAACTTCCTTTTGTGGGTTTTACTTCCTTTTCAGATCACTGTTCCACTACTTTCATGAGTATCTTGCTATTAAAAAACCGCTAAAGATTAGTTACCTTCCTGGGCATGTGTGACACTTGGTAAAATACTGTACCCTTTCACCTACAGAAAAAGCAACAATTCATAATGTACTCTTGATTCAATCGAAATATAAATTAAAAATCATTATAAACAGAAAAAAAAAAAAGGTAAGCCTTTAACACTCATGTATACCTTAAGCCAGTGGTCTCAGTTGGGACCACTCTGAGCCCCAGGGGACATCTGGCAACGTCTGGAGATGCTCTGGGTCTCACAACTGCAGAAGTGGGCCTATTTTCACCACCCAGTGAGCAGAGGTCCAGGATGCAGTTAAGCATCCTATAACACCCAGGACATTCTTCCACAACTAAGAACCACCTGGCTCAAACTGCTGATAGTGTGGAGGGTGAGAAAACCAACCCTAAAGAGACACTGGCAATTCACCACTGGTTAACAAATTTTTCTCCAAAACTGAAGTGAGACACATGCTCCCTTTTAATTTAAATTAAGCCAATTCCCAAGTATGGATGAGGTTACCACAAATTCAAATTTTATAGAAAAGTCTAGCTAGACTCACAAGAGAAAAAAGAGGATTCAAATAAATAAAATCAGAATGAAAGAGGAGACATTACAACTGATACCACAGATGCAAAGACTCATGTGAACAAGTATATGGCGACAAATTTGACAACCTAAAAGAAATGGATAAATTCCAAGAAACATACAACCTCCAAGACTGAATCATAAAGAAACAGAAAATCTGAACAGACTAGATTACCAGTAAGGAGAGTGAATCAGTAATCAAAAACCTTCCAACAAACAAAGTCTAGAAGCAGATGGTTTCACTAGTGAATGCCATCAAACATTTAAAGAAGAATACCAATCCTTTTCAAACTCTTCCAAAGAAAAACAGAAGAGGAAAGAACATTTCCAAACTCCTTTTATGAGGCAAGCATTACCGACACCAAACCAGACAAGGGATGCCACAAGAAAAAAATAATCTATTTAAAGGTCAAAAGAAAAACTTACAAGATGAGTGAATGGCCAGATAACCTACTTAAAAATGATCTCACCAATGTAAGTAGATGCTTATTAGCTGAAAAACCTAAAATTCCTCTACTTCTTCCATTTTTTGGTCTTGTACAGAACTCCTAAAAATGTTCCCATCTACTTTTGAATAATAGTAAAATACATGTATTTCTTAGATGAATTTTATTCCTTTGTGGAAATCCCATATACTTTCATCAGTTGAAGCAATCATGACTTACTGAGCACCTACTATGTATCAGCACTTAGGAAATATCAAGAAATAAAGTTCTCAATCCCTGCTCTCAAGGAGCTTATCTTTCGAGGGCGTAAGCTGACAAGAAGCACATAAATTATCTGTATTTTTAAAGATGAAAAGTGCTGAAGAAAAAAAGTACTTAAGGGAGAAAGGGGGAGTATGGGGAGATGAGGGGGAAGGCACACTGTGGTATAAACAGGGAGGCCAGGGTACTTACAAGAAGGTGAGATTTGAGCGGTAATAAAGTGCACTGACTAAGCACTTAGCGGATAAGATGCAGAGAGAACAGCTATAGCCAACTACACAAGGCAAGAGCATACTTGGCAAATTCAAGGAACAGAAAAGAGTGAACAGGTGGAGGGAACGGAGTCTAATAGAAAGGTGGTCAGACGTGACTTAGTGACTGAACAAAGACAAGAGAAAACGTACGGCCCTGTTACATGAGGTCTTACAAGGGCTTTGGCGTGCACTGCCAGATGACCGGCTGCAATGTTTGGAGCCGAGATAACATCATCTTACGTATCTCACCAGGTTCGTTCTGGCTGCTATATCGAGAACAGTCTGGAAGCAGGCAAGGGCAGCAGCAGGGCAGCCTGCGAGAGCGCCGATGGGGATTCAGCAGGGGGCAGGCAGTGAGGAGACACTGAATGTTGGCAGAGGCATCGATCAGTGTTGTTTCGTCACAAAGTCACGTCTGACTCTGCAACCCCACGGACTGCAGCCTGCCAGCCTCCTCTGTCCCAACAATACTGGACTGGGTTGCCATTTCTTTCTCCAGGGGATCGTCTCATCTTAGGGATCGACTCAAGTCTCCTGTATCTTCTGCACAGGCGTGCAGATTCTTTACCACTGAGCCACTGAGGAAGCCTGGTCGATCAACGCCTTAGGTGAAAGTGAAAGTCGCTCAGTCGTGTCCGACTCTTTGTGACCCCATGGACTATACAGTCCACGGAATTCTCCAGGTCAGAATAGTGGAGTGGGTAGCCTTTCTCCAAGGGATCTTCCCAACCCAGGGATCGAACCCAGGTCTCACGCATTGCAGTTAGAGTCTTTACCAGCTGAGCCACCAGGGAAGCCCCCTGCATTGGTATATGGATTCTTTATCACTGAGCCACCAGGGAAGTCCCGTCAATCAATACCTTAAAAAAACTGGTTATTTTACAGTGGTCCATAGGCCTCAGGTAGCAGACAAAAATGTAATGTGGCTAAAATGAGAATAATGATTACTTACAGAGTCAGCATTATTTGTACCATCGAGATGATCATATTCTAGCTGCATCATCTTTTAAGGTACTTTTTATATTATTTTCTTAAAGCTTCAAGACACACTCCAGACTGTAATACAACTGCTTTAAGTGGAAGGAGCTACTTATTGTTTATTTATCTAAGAGTCAAAGAGGGAAGGAGATAGGAATTACCTTTCATGCTACAGTAAGAATTGGAATAAGAATGTAAATTTCTCCATTTTCTGTCCACTGTTCTTTTCCCTGAGGCAGCTTTTTTATAAATGTGTAAGATTATTCTGTGTAATAATGTTCCATTTGGTTGTTACAGCATTTGATTCATGCTTTATGCTCACGTACCTTATTGATTTGATGATGCAGGCCTTGCAGAACCTGTGGCCGCAAGGTGTTTGCACAGCTTCCCGCAAAGCCATCAAGCAAATGGGACACTCGTACTTGCTTTCCAGGGGTGGGTCAAATTCCACGTCGTACCCCTGGATCTCTTCCATAAAGGAGCTGGAGAGAGTCACCGTGCTGGCTGCCCCGCTCACACTGTCGTCTTTTGCTGCAGTCCCACAGGAGCTGGCAGCCATGGCGGCACAGCAGTCGCTCTCGGACTGGCTGGATCCGCAGCTGTTTTCACAGTGTAGCAGACTCATAGTAACGCGATCATCAACTGCTCTGTAGACACAGCAAGGAAAAAAAATCCCTTAACATATATTCACACACACATGTATATATCACAGCTACCTATGCAAGACACCTTTTAGTGGCTATATTAATACATTAGCTATGCTAATATCATTTACAGAAAACTTTCAAAGCTTTTTTTAGCTTTGCTTCATAAATGTACTATTTTACAAGAAATTCGTGAGCCAGTAGAAAGCCGCAATATAAGGTTAACAGAAGAAAAATACCTCAGTTGTAATAATTAGCATAATTATCTGTTTAAATGTCTGTTTTCTACGACTGGAGTTTCAAGAATTTTTGTTTCCTCGGTACTTAGCATGAGCTCCTTCACCTATCAGGTGTTCATTAAGCAGTTGAAATAAACTTAGTTATGCTGCTGAGGTTTTTCAAGTATTCAGAGCTGAAGGCCACAGTACGACAGGCAGGCAGTGCAAAGACGACCAGTGCAGGAGGGATCAGAGGACCATGAGAAACTATTAGCTATGTGATTTAGGGCGATGTAACCATTTGGATATCAGTTTCCTTCTCTAGACCTAAAATTCTATTGGGTACAGCTGACCCATGAACAACTTGGTGTAAGGGGTGCCAACCCCCACACGATAAAAAATCCAAGTTGGCCCTCTGTTCTCAGAGTTCCACATTCTTGAAGTCAACAACCACAGATCCTGTACTGAAAAAAAAAAAAAAAAAAAAAAAGCATATAAGTGGACCTGTGCAGTTCAAACCTGTGTTGTTCAAGGGGTCAACTGTACCTCCAAATGTTCAGTGTGGCAATTTCTATTACACAGGAAGAACAGAATTTAAAAGCATATTATCTGTACATCCCCGTGCCCTCAGTCAAGTGACTATGTTTCATTATTAATGACTGGAAAAAAAAATGAAGTTTTGTTTGCCTATGGAAAACTATGGCTTTCATGGGTAGGAAGGATGCTTTCAAATTCAAACCATTACTGGAATTTACAAGTTAACAAGTTAAGGTCTAAAAGCAATTCAGTCTAGTTAACCAGGTCCCTCCTGTAGATAATCACACTGAAGGAAAATTCTCAGTCTACGTGCCAGATATACAGCTAACCCTTGAACAACATGGGGGTTAGGGGTGCTGACCCCCACGCAAGTAAAAATCCACATACAACTTTATGGTCTGTGTCTATACCCACTTATTCAACCAACCTCTGATGACATAATGCTGTAGTATTTATTGGGGAAAAAAAATCCACCTATAAGTGGATTCATGCAGTTCAAACTTGTGTTTAAGTATCAACCAGAGTTCTAGAAAACAGAATGTAACTCTCTGGCCAATGTTGTAGACAATGTATCCTCAGCCTGTCTCATTTCTATATAAAAATCCTGTCTGCCTCCATGACAAACAGTGGATTAAGACAGTAATCCTCAATCTTTTTACCACGATAGAGATCTTTATTTTCCTTCTCAGAAATCCTGAGAACCATCTGATGAGCACCTACAAAGGATGAGACAGTATTCTGGCTGGAGAGGCAATACCATGAACTGGTGAAGAGCTTAGTGCTAGAATGGGATGATGCGAGTTTAACTTCCGTCTCCATTATTTGGTGTATGCCCTGGGCAAATGACATAACCTTTCTGTGCTTCAGTTTCCTCATCTGTAAATGGGGATAACAAAAGAATCCACCTCAGAATTTGATTAAGTGTATTAATATGTGCAAAACACTTAGAACTGTGCTTCGAAGTAAAATCAGTTACCCTGTGTGGCTCCATAAGAGTTATTTTATTTAACAATTTCATTGTTCCCCCTTCCCACTTGTCAAAGGGAAAACTCTGAATCTTTAAAAGGCTAAGCAACTTGCCAAGGATTAACCAACTAATAAGAAACAGGGTTAGGATCAGAACTTGAGACCACCTAACCCCAGCATCTGTGCAATTTGTACTAGCCTATAATTGTCTATATTTTGACAACTTTGTCTATCAAGCTGTTTTTATTAAAACTCTTTCCAATTATTTTTATGACACTAGACTAAGATGCTAACAACAGCTTCTATTAAACACGAGCTGTTTAATGAAACATGAGCTGTCCAGTGTTATTAGGTTGGGTTGATAGAATTCTAAAAAATCAGTAAAGAAAGGCTGGTGTTTTGTTTCATTTTTTTAGTTTTGATATAATATTTTCAAAGAGTTAAAAACAGTTCAAGAAGCCTTGTTATAGGTAATGCACATTCCTAGGGAAGGCTGTACAAGTTGATGAGAAGAAAGGAAAGGCAAGATAATGGAAACAAACAGAATTAGTCTTTACACCTGTGCTCCAGGAGGGGGTAAAAGGCCCCCGTTACACCCTCCAAATCTGAGGACAGATGACACTGTGATGCTATACTAGGGTTTATATCCTTTGTTTTTTTTATTTCCCCATATAAATTTTTGTTGGAGAAAGAAATGGCAACCCACTTCAGTATTCTTCCCTGGAGAATCGCATGAACAAAGGAGCCTGGCAGGCTACAGTCCATGGGGTCTCAATAGTTGGACATGACTTAGCAACTAAACACACACACACACACATTTTTGTGTTTAATTACTACTTTAGGTAAACTTTTTATGATTTCTTACAGATGATGCTGGTTATCCAACATGAGCCACATTTTGATACACAATATCAAAGGCTTTCTAATTCCCACTCCCAAGAGTAGATTAAGTAAGAGAGAATACATTTTATATACCTTTGATAATTCCAGGTATAGTTACTTTTTGAAACGTTATTCATTTTTTTTAAAGTGAAATCACGTTTGAGAAATTAATGTTTGTTTGGTTATACAGCATATATCAAAGTGCCAGCCAGAAGACAAAAGCAAAAGTCACTGAGCCAAGTCTACTTTTTCTGCCCAAATGTCCAGTTAAAATTTAGTTTACTGGATAGTCTATATACTGCCCTCTTGCTGTCCAGTTCAAAAAACTTGGAAGGTTGAAAGAGATCTTTTATAGCAAATATGTTACTAAGAAAATCTGTCCAGTCAGTCACAATTCCTTAAAAGGAATTCCACTGCAGGAATGCAGTGTTAAGACACGAAAGTGAGCATGTCTTAAAAATCTAATTGCCACTACTTTTCAAGCTTTTAAGAAGTAATAACAGAAGCTTTACACCTTTCAAATAAATTTTAGGTAGTCACTGTGTCTACAGGATATAGTCCCATGTAAGTATACTGCAGAGGGAAAATTAAGCTAAGGCAGTATTTTGAGTGCCATTCAGTATTTTTAGGTTTACTCTTTCTTTCTGGCAAGTTAAAACAATTTTTCCCTTTGCTTTTTGGGATTGTGATGACTTAAATGAAAATCATTTTCCTAACTACAAGGAGTAACTGTTTTAATTAACACCAATGAAAAAAATAGTGCTTACAGTCAGCTACAGAAGTGAATGGAAGATGATCTGGCAACCAAGTAGAAAATATTACGTTCTATTAGGCTTTTTTTTTTTAACCTCACATGGTGCCTCAGGTATCCACTGCATGAGATGCTACAGAGGTAGGCTTGGCTTTTCATAAGCTAAAATAGAGTTAACAGATATTCTTACTTGCAAATAAAGATTTCTTACAGCCTCTTTTCTATTCTAACATTTAGAATTCATGGGGCTTTCTACATGAATAGAAGAGACAGTACAAAGTTCATGGTTCCTTAGTAGGTTAAGAGTTTCATGAATAATTCCCTTTTTGTGAACCTAGTAAGCACTGCATTAATTAAATATTGTAGGATGTATCCCCTGCCAACTTATTTTGACTGCAAAATGAATACTGAAAATAGCCTTATAAGAAATCATAGCTTATACTCCCCTATTAGCATGGGTGTGTATAGTAGTCTAAAGAGTATACTGTTAAATATCTTGTGGGAGGGGGAGTAGGGTGATGCACAAAAATTTGTTTCTGTAAGATCTACAGATGCTAGGAAGAGAAACCCACCAAGCTAAAGAAATCAATGTTATATCTTGAAATGGTCAATTTTAAGTCAACGGAAATTTGTTCATAGCTAAACATGTGACTCACATAAAGTAAAACTGTGTTAATACAAAACACTGAGAAATCACCTCTAATTTGCTACTAGCTTTAGAAACAAGAACTATTACTAGGTCTTTAAAATATATTCCTAAAATTGCAAAGACCTGCAGAAGTGTTGCAATGGGCAAGAAGTGCTGGCCCAAAGAGTCAACTGCTATGCCTTATTCTGGAACACACATTTGAGGGGCATTCCCCTTTCTAGGCACTATTTGTTCTCCTCCAAGAGGCAAAGATTTGAACAACTTCTTTCAAAATCTGAGGCCACAAACTTATCAGGTATTCAAATCTGTCACAGAGAAGCCCTCAAGTTACCATTCTGAAATACTGCTGTATGCAGCGCGTGCAGGTTCAAACTCTGATTTTCACATCGGCAGCAAGTGCCAAGCGCCGGAGACACAGTCCTTCCTTGAGTCATGAAAGGGGCCACAACGTCCTCACCCCACCCCCCGCCTTAAGATCAGAAAAGCCCCTTCTCCCTTCCCTAGCAATCACAAGTGGATGGATAAAACGCCTGTGGCCAGATTCTCAAGGCCAACACTCAGAAAGTTTTTCTTGTTTCTATGCTTGTGTACAGCAAGGCATTTAGTAAATTACTCTCCCGAGAAACCAGAGAAAACACAGGTTCAAGCCGCTAAAACTTGTAGGTACTTTCTGTTCACTCAAGACAGTCCTAACTTTCAGCTGGAGTTCCCCTGAAGCCAAATACTAGGAACAGCTTTATCAACCCAGCGTCAGGAACAATCGCTAGAACTCCCAAGTGCAGGCGCGGGGGAGGAAACATTCGTGTCAGCTGAATTAAAAAAAAAAAAGCTTGCTGCCTGGGAAGTCTACCGAGTTCAACACGGAGCCTCAAAATAGCTTTCCCATGACAGTGACAGAGGGAGTCGCGACGGACTTAAGAGGGATTTTTTTTTTTTAAAGCGGGTTAACATCCGAGCGACGGGAAAATCCAGGAGGCGATTTCCTCTTCTGGGAAGGGAATGCGCGGAGTGGGGCAGGTCGGGCGGAGGAAGCTGGCGCGCGACTCCCGCTGGGGGATGGAGTGACTCGGAGAGGAGGTGGCCGCAGGCCGGCGGAGCAGAGGGGACAGGGGGCGGGGTCCCCAACCTGTAGGAGCCCAGGGGAGAGGAGGCGGCGTCCCCAGCCCTTGGGAAGCGAGGGGACAGGGGCGGCAATCCCAACCCGTCGGAAGCCAGGGGACAGGGGCAGCGACCCCAACCCGTGGGAAGTGAGAGGAGAGAAGGAGACGTCCCAGCTCGTGGGGAGCGAGGCCGCGACCTCCAAGAGCCGTCAGAAGACTCACCGTTCGGGTTCGCTGGACCGCCGACTCCACCCGGCCGCACGACTCCGCTCGGCCACGGCGCCAGGAGAGGAAGGCGCCGCGCTCCGCACCGAAGTGGCCGGAAAGTCAGTCTCCTAACTTGAAGGCCGCCACCGCTGCCTCCCCTGGGCGCCCGGAGCCCGAGCCCCAGCGCTGGACACCCCTACTTCCGCCTTTTCTGCTCGCAGGGGGAGCGAGGGGCGGGGAGCGGGCGGGGAGGAGACGGAGGGGCCGAGCCGCGCGGGGGCGTCCCCTGGCGGCGGTCCTCCACGCGGGCGCGCTGTGGCGCAGGCGCGCTGTGGCGCAGGCGCGAGGCGGCCGGTCCAGCGCTCTCCCGCTGGGCTTCTGTCCCTCCGTGGTGGGACTCCCACCCGCGTTCTTTACACCGCAGTCCTGAACTCTGTGTGTGTGTGTGTGAACTGGGGTGTGTGTGTGTGTGTTCCTGAACTGGTGTGTGTGTGTGTGCTGAGTGTGTGTGTGAACTGAGAGGTGTGTGTGTGTTTTCCTGAACTCTGT